>NW_013527915.1:953241-1176975 GCF_000836215.1 Papilio polytes
GCCGTCGGCCGTGTGGCGCCGTCGAGTCGCTCTACGATCTCCGCTCACGGCCTTCGCTAAAAACAACAAACAGATTAATCGACCTGCTCATGCGAAAGCCCTGAGTGTGAATCTCGGCCGTTTCTATTTCCTTTGGACTAAACCGATACGTCGGACTACGACCGTAATGTTATTTCATTTTTATTTACGTTTCTAATGCGATTAGACAAACGTCGCTAAGTTTAGAGCTAGAAATAAAATTGTACGATCGCATGTAACTGTGATATTAACCGAACAATTTAGGTTTATGTACTTTTTAGAAGTTCTGTCAGTAGATATAATCGGTAGACAGTTAGTATATCATTTTTAAATTTGAGCGTAAAATTACTAACAAGATTTACGAACAAAAAATAAAAATCAACTTAACAATTTTTAAATCTAGAAATAAAAATAAATTTAATGGGTGTTTGTAGTACAAACTAATAATCGTATTAAATTATGAAATTTTAAAAGGTTGTCTGTAAACAGATATATTTGCGTGTTACAAAAATAATACAAATAAATTACTTTCCGGAAAATATCTTTTTGTATCGTTGTTTTAAGAAACAAGAAAGCCAGCAATAACTTCAGTAAGGTACAGTTTTATAGTTAAGTGAAGGCGACCTGTAGCTGTTGCTTTGTTTTGTATACGTTCATACACATAAAAACTTGTGCAGCGTTTGTTTACCATTGGTTCTGTACTATTTAAAACTTTAAACTTATTTCTAATTTAAAATTAAATTAACTTGCGCTTAAAATCTATACGGTTAATTGTGTATTTCTTTATGTAAAATTGATTGTAAAATAAAAACACCCCTTCTTTATGCATTTTAAAATTTAAAAGGTATTATTTTAAGAAAAAAATATTTTTACTTTAAAATTTCACAATGAGTGTTAAAAATAATAAAATGATAATAAGAAAAATATTTTAACAGGTAAATAAATTTAAATATAATTTAATCGATAGATTATTGTTCGAAGTAATAATAGGAATTAATGCTCGAACGCAGGTAAATTCGTTGTATAAAAATGCAGAGCTTTAATACTTGTTTTGCGTGACTCCTCACAAAAAGTCAATCAAAAACAAACGCGGCATATCTTTCATTTGTTTTGTGTTAGTCACAGCCCGTTTAATAGATGTTTTCGACTGGAAACTGATTACACCAAATTTATTACCTTAATTACATTTACGAAAATGTAATTTATTGTTTGAAATATTGCTTATTATAATACTTTTCATTTGATAAGGAGAAATGAGTATTTTAAACTTAAATGAAAAAAAAGGTCTATACGAAACTACTCATAAAAATGTAAAGTTAAAATTAATCTTAGATTTAATTTTATTAAATAAATTGAATGAGAAAAGTGTGAATTCATTATACTTTACTAATAATACTAAATTAATGTTAGTTTGCACCAAAACAAACGTGTAGCGGTAGATTTAGTGTCTTAACTGAACTTTTTTGCACCTAGCTGGCACCTAACCGGTCTAACTTCTGAAACGCAGTCGAAAATTTTGGTTCAATTTGTTCTAAGTGGCTGTAAATATTGAAACTTAGAACAAAAGTAAAATGTATGTTCTTTCTCAGTAAAACAGCAATTCCAAGCAGATATCAGTTATTTAAAATTAAACCTAAATATCGTAAATTACGTTTTCATTTGAAACTAACAGAAATATTTAAATAGTAAAAATATAAATTATCAATCACATTTTTAACATAGAAAAAATCTGGTAGCAAATCCTTTCTGTACTTTTTTTAACTTTATCCCCGACGCCACACATTTTTTTTATTTAGCGTTTTGACTTTGTTAACGTTATTTTGCGATGGTCATCTCTGATTTTAACAACAATGAAAACTTTGTCGTAACACGTCAAACGCGTGCGATATCGTAGCGGATACATTTTCACAAGTCGTAGAAGTACCCGGTAATACGAAGTATCGCCTACGCAACAATACAAAGTAATTTATTTGCGATAAATCCCATGTATTTTTTATTACTTCGCAATCTTTTAAGTGGGATGATTGAAAATATTGACTCATTAAAAGCTTAAAAACTCTTTATTCTTTTGCGACATGATCTGGTAATATTATTCTAATTTATTTCGATTATTAAAATGTTTGTGTTCATTACCTATTCGTTTATGACTATCAATCGGTATCTTTTTCTAAATGGATCTACGACTCATAAGGTAAGTTAAGGTAAGTGGTGATAGAATTTAACTCAAAAAGTTTTTTTTACAGTTCTACAATATTTATTATACAGTCGACACAATTGCTTCGAATTGTACACATGTATTAACAAGATTGAATCCTCTTTTAGCAATAAACAATAATAGCTTCTAAAACATTTATGGATGTAATACTGAAAAAGCTTTCGAAATCTGCACTAATTATTTTGTTTGATTGAAATGAAATAACTCAAAAACTACTGAGTCGATTTAAAAAAATCTTTCACCATTAAAAAGCTACGTTGTCAGAGAGTAACATAGGCTATGTTTTTTATTATTTTATATTTCCTCGCGGGCGAAAACTAGTCGATGATAAAAGATAGCAATAGATTATCGGTTTGTCAGAAATTTAGTGACGCTAACAGCAATACGATGTTCTTGTCTGTAGCACAGAGTAAACATGGTTAATGATCGAGGAGCGGCAATGATGATAGATGAAATTCGAATGTCTCACGCACAGCTCAGTCGGCTGTGATTTTGGTCGCTATGATATATTACATCCCTTGGGTCCGATTTCAACAATTTTGTATTTCGATATATCTTAGTAAACCAATACGCAACTGTTTTGCTGTACTCGTTATATTTAAAGTTAAGTAATCAAACGATTAAATTATCGAATTTGCAGTCATTCGATCACCGCCTTTACATTTGTCATGCCAGTACTCAAAATTATTAATTGGCGGAATTTTTAATCGATCAAAAATTAACAATAATTTCGCGCCGTTAAATACATAACGCAGTTAAAGTATGTAATATATTAAACAATTTATGTAGCATTGTCTTAAAGCGATTGCTATCAAATTGTCAATATTTAATTAAAGTGAACAAGAGCATCGTTGCTTCAAGTTGTTTGAGGATGTAATAGTGGTTGTTCTTGTTGTAATTACTTGTAGTTTGTTTAGAAGCTTATTATTACAGCTTGCCTGCTGCTTCCCTCGGGAGGCAAGGGTTGTGGTTCGCCTTATTAATTCACGTCTCTTCATACCAGAATTACTCTAAGCTAGTATCTTCATAATATACCGATTAACACTTTCATATATTCAAAATAGTAATTTAAAATTATCTGCCTCACTGATAGTAATGGTTACTATGTTTCTCTGAGTGTAGGTTAGGTTATTTTTTTAATGGTTAGTCAAAAGTTGTACTTTAAGATGGTAAATAAATTCTTATTTCTTCGCTTCGCTTCCAACTAAAAAAAGTTAACGCCGTTTTTCACAGCTTCATTTAAAGTTTTGTAATTTCTTCTAGACGGCTATTGTCTTCAATTTATAACAATTTATTTTTTTAATAGAAAAAGATGAAGTTACAAATTTTACGATAACTTATTAAAAAGATACTTAATTGTTAATGGTAATGTAGAAAAATATATTAAATGGAAAAAAATAAAACCACGATTTAAAATACTGGGTTATAAATATTTTGCTTCTAATGTGTGCGTAATGTAACATGTTACAAGGTGAGCCTTACCGTGTAACATGTTACATTATGTCGTAACACATCATCTGTACTTTTTACACTTAACACAACGTACTATACAATCAGTACCCAGCTCTACAATAACCATTCAGTTTAAATAAATCTAAGATATATTTAAATAAACTGTTTAAAATTGCTTTGACATTTTAGGGCAAGTACCTACAAGATAATATTTCACATTTTGCCGTAATTAAATTTTGAAGAAATTTCATCAAAAATTCCAAACGTCGGCGACCTGAAATTTCATTTAAGGGCATATTTGTTTGATACTTAACTTTGTAAGTAGGCATAGAAACATAGCGGAGCTTTATGGGACAACCAAAACTATGGCGATGTAATTTATGAATAAAAACAACCATTGTTCTCCCCAACGTAGGGCTCGCTCCCCCACCGTAATGGAAGGGTTATCGAGCATTGTCCGCTATCGCGCTACTGCGGGTATACCGACATTATATGATTGCTGATAATCATGTTTTCATTACAAAAACATGTCGTAGATTTCTTTTTAAAAGATATCATGCAGTACTGGCCCAATTTGCTTTTTGATGTTTTTTTAATTCTAAGAAACATTGCGATTGCATTTTGTTGCTCGGATTATTATTTTAACATTAAAAACTTATTTTGTAGCAAAATACTATTTAAAATTTAAACTGCAAATTCCATTAACACATATTAAAGTCATATCACAGTCGAACGCCGGCAACTCCGAACTCCAAACTTTCATACTTATGTAGTTTCAATACTTGCTGTTGTAAAACTTCCTCTATGATCATAGCGCATTAATTGCTAACCGTCGGCAAGAGAAAAGCCCAATAAGACGCTGTGTTAAGTTTGAATGCGTAGATTTACGATGTACCCCTTTATTAAATAGGTATTAAACCCACAGATAGAGTGCTTTACACTTATTTTTACAACTTTTTAATATTTCTCTATTAATGTATTAATACAAATGTGCAGAAATTACGTTGAGCAGTGGACGACCTATGGCTGACAATGATTATGATGATGCAAAAATAACTGTTACTTTTTACTTCATTTATAATTTTAATTCTTGCTAATTGGCTATTTTACAACAAAATCCTAATAAATGTAGGGATATATTACTTCCTCTCCTTATAGTCTAAAATTTGCGGTAACGATAGATGTATAACTATAAATATTAGAACGCGTTTGAACCGTTATCCTTTCAGGCGCAAATTTTCTTATTAATACGTTAATTTAGCTGTGGCGTAGGAGAGACGGCGGTCGTGTGTTTTGTTTTGCACTTACAAAGAGCAATCGATTTTAAAGCTCGCTGGATTGAAAATTATATGAGGAGCCTTAGAGAGTTGAGGGGGAACGCGGGCGCGGGGTTCGTGAGCCGCCAATGCGCTTGTCTTTCGGTTCAGTGGGCTTTCTTTAAATTGGCGACGGCTTCGCCGCTGGCCGCTCCGCTTATTGCATCTCCCGCCCGCAGCGCGACGTCCACGATATTGCCTCCGATCGACCTTTAAGCAAATAGAATTTCCAACTCTGTAAATAGGATGGCTTTATAGGTAAAACTTCGGCGTGTCCTCGCGTCGTTAACGAAAAAAAAGGTATAAATTCAATTTTTATCGACTATATTCCAACTCATCGATTACAATCACCCGCGGGTCTTTCACTTACCTGCTTAAATAGAATAGTTTTTGCACAAATTTGTGCGTGATGAAGCTAAATCCTTCAGCCTTTCGTCGGGAAATGGTTTCGTTTTTGAGCTTTAGAAGTCCTTTATTCATATTCGTGTTTAGCTTGGTAAGGTCGTTCGTCACGGATAATAGAATACAGCGTTATGTGGTTCTTATTGTGACGAGTAAACGCCAAAAATGTTGCGTGCCGCGGGGATTTACATCATGGGACCTATCAAATAATAACGAGGTCGATCTGCTCCGACGATGCGCCGTTATCATGTCCTAATCTATTCGGAGGCATTCATGGATGGTCTTTTGTATTTTTATATCAATACAACATTGTTGAACGAGTACTTATTAGAATGATATATGGAATAAAATGGAGTGTTTGGTGTTAATTTAAAAACACGAGTCGGTATCGTTGGAAACCAATAACATGCCTATATCATGAAAATGGTTAAATTAATAGGTGCAAAGCTCCCAGCATTGGTTGTTGTGTACGAGCGGCGGGATGCTCGGCCGGCGGCTGTAAGCCTATTGTCGTCAGCTCGAGAGGTATCACGAATTCTGCTCACGATCTGTTTCACGGTTTATTGTAATTTACAAAACTGACGGAGGTTTTGTTCGTTTCTTTCCACACAATTTATTTAGACGTTTTCAGTATTGCTGAAAGAGGTTCATCGGATTTCAAGATACGGTTTACAGATGAATTTTTATATATGCGATTTCAATAATTTGTCCGTAAACATTTGCTTGTTTTTACAGATTATTTAAAAACAAAAAAGTAGTTGAACTGTAATTATGTTATTAGCCATTGATGATCCCAAATATGTACATTAAACAGTATAAAATGGCTTTACTTAAACTGACAAATAAAATAATGATAAACTCAATTATATATATTAAATCACTTTTTGAAACAATAATGACGGTCAAAATAACGGGGTCAATTAAATTTCAAGAGGCATTACCGTCCAACACGTATTAATAATCGTGAATAACGAATAAATTAAATACTCTGTACATGAGATCCATACCTGTTACAGCAATGTAGTACAAAATACGATCGTTTAACACTTAAAATCAAAACCACAATTCTGAAAGGTAAAACCAAAATGTAATTATTTTCAACAAGTGCCATTGTAGGTAATTTCATTCAGGACTAAAAATAAATTAATCGAAATGAATGATTTTTTATTTATAATGTAACAAAACTATGAGTAACAGTACGTTTAAATGGCCGACACAACAACTTTTAGGATATAATATTCATGAAAGTTTGTCAAGAAACATGTATGTTTTTAAAAAAAATAATCTAACGTCGGGTCAGATATCTTCGTTTGACTATAATACAAAAAAAGAACAACTAAATTATAATGTTTGAAGTCGGCTGTCAAAATTCCGGTATGTTACAAAGTATCTTTCTTTTGTTTTCGAGTGTGAGTGTATAAGCCGTCGGAGTTAGATCGGTACAGTCATATCAATCACTATTGCTGTGAGGCGGCCCGATCCCTTGGCACTTGGCCTAGATCCGAAATTACACAAATTTACGTAGTGGGTCTAACCGGTCGCGTTAGGCAGGCGCAGGGATTAGGCGCTCACGAGGAGCTTAACATCGGATACATGGAGCTCCAATACCACGCCTAACTGATGCCGAAACTATGCCTTACAATACATTCTTTTCCAATTAACCAACAGAAATCCGAATCGTATATACTTTGATCTGTTAACTATTAATTCTGAAAGTTGTTTCACCATTAGAAAGCTACACTATCACTGAGAAACATAAGCTACATTTTGCATCAACGGGAAGGGTATGGATATGACAGGGAAGACACTAGACATATATTCTTTGCTACCCGGGCGTAGCTAGAGCGGTTCGTTAGTAGTTAACATTTCTGTGAAAAAGATGCAATGAAAACTTAAATGTATTACAAGATAATAAAGTTAAATTAAATTTAAAGATGTAAGGTTGAATTTCGATAACTCAACGATCACTAAGTCTTTAATAGATAAGTTAATAAGTATAAAAGTTTCAATAAACTCGCTTTAGCTCGTCAATGTTGAAAGCCATCAAAAGTGACTGTCTACTTTAGTGAAAGTTACAACTAAGAGGGATTTATGTTAGACTCACGCTTCTCTTAAAGGATTATATAAATATCATATTGACATCATACTTTGACGAACTTTGTCTAACTTTAAATAACAGAGGGTAACCTTTACAAAATTGATTTATTTTCAATTTATACTGTTAAATACAGTAACAGGTTCCATGAAAAGTTTCAGTCTACCTATCGATTCGTAGAAGTTATAACATTGTTATTTTATTTACTGACTCAAAATATCTGTCAATATAACTTTATGTGATGTGATTACTAGTTTCCGCCCGCGACACCGTCCGCGTAGTATTAAAAAAACAAAAGCAAGTAGCCTATGTGATCTTCCAGACTATCATCTAGATATTTGCCAAATTTTATCAAGATCCGTTCAGCACTTTAGGCTACAAAGTCTAATCAACATCCACCCATCCATCCATCCATCCATCCATCCATCCTTCCATCCATCCATCCATCCTTCCATCCATCCATCCATCCATCCATCCATCCATCCATCCATCCATCCACCCATCCATCTAAACTTTCTCATTTATAATATTAGTGAGATGTGATTATTCTCCCTTGTCTTGAAACGCTTACGTCATCTTACGGAAATAATGACACATATTCAAATCTCGTGTTCTACGCACAATGAACGAAAAGCGCTACGTTTGCGAGATGTACTTCATAATCTTGAACAAACATGTAAACGAAAACATTGTTGTAATGTTACGAAAATAATACTCAAAACTCGTATAATTCTGTCAATATTTCCCGACGAGATCGTTGTACAACTAAACATGCGTAATACCCTTTCATTTATAACTCCCGTCGCGGTTCTTGATATAGGCTCGCTCTTAATTCCGACTTAATTAGTGTCACGCAAGTTCCGTAATCCTAGGCTCGAGAATCGTACGACCGTTCTTAAAATGGAGATTAGTGCGGCGAATATCTCGAACTACGCTATCCGCTTGTTCATTTACTTACTACTACACTATTTTGTCCATACGAAAAATGTTTTTAACTAAAGTTGACTTATAAAATTTTTGATGCTTTTGGAACATAAATTTCTCCTGATTTTACGAAATGTTGATATCGTACATTAGTAGTAAATAAACTATGCAAAAATAAATCCACTATAAATTAGAAGCCCTGTCGTAGAAGATGCGTAGAGGCTTTGTAGGCTTTGCCTACGTTGATTATCCTTTTGATAAACTACTTCAATGTTTGCAATATAAAAATAGATTACTTTAACTTTTAATTCATTTGAACAAACCTATCACTGTACATAAATTAGTTTTGTTCTGTTTCACTTTAAAAACCACAATCGGTAACATTTTTTGTAGTTTTGCTTTGGTAAAGCACGTATTTTCCGCGCTCGACCCCAATATATCAACACAAAGAGTCGCCAGCGACTAAGAATTCCAAAAGAAGTGAACATAAATACACTATTTTGTGTACAGAACTCCTTCCGCGGTCGCGTATAACGGATGTGTAGGAAAACGCTTGCATACTGAGTAGGCGTGCCTAAAAGACACTGCGGACTTTTGTCTACCTACAGTGGATTACACGAAACTTTAGCGTGCCACCTAAATCTGTGACATACGATTAGGACCGACCAATGCATTATATTGCGGCTTTTGAATTTATTTGCGGGCATCTATAAAATAAATATTTGTTATAGTTATTTGAAATTGGAAATAGCTGATACAAATTTTTGTTTCATTACGGAAGATAAAAATAACGTCAAAGTAATCCAGCTCCTTGTCTAATTAAAATTTTTAATAATTATAATCCATAACGTCGAACGTCGTCGAAAATTATTTCAGTATTGCCCCTCGTCGTGTCAGTCGACAAATTAGTTAACGTAACACGGATTTATTCGTGTCAATTTACGAGCGATTTTATTTTTAACGAGACATCAAACATTATCGGCAGCTACGCTAGAAGTTGCTCAAGCGCCTGTTTACAAATAAGAAACATCGGGTGGACGAGTACGTAATAAATTTTATAACGCGCCATCGATTCTGATTCGAATGTAATAATAATATATCGATTGGAATATTGGAATGTTACAGTTCGCTCGGAGCGCGTCCTAAAATAGATCCTCATCAAAGACGAGCAGGTTTGCATCGGTAAATCCATTTCAACGTGGCTTGTTCGCGTTATAAATTGTATGTTTCAATATGCGAGTTTTGTTTGTACGTCAACCGCGCCGTGACCTGTCTCTATCTCGCGTCGCGTCGTATTCGTTTGCGTTTTCTATTACCGTGTCCGAGAAACTATTAGGCCAGCTAGATGGACATCGTAATTTGATTTTGTACACATTCGCTGAATTAGAGGAAAACTAATAGGTTGTGCAAACAAAGACGCGTAACAAAGTTCTATAATGCAAACTGATGGTAATTGCAAACTAATTGAACTAATGTTTGTTTAGAAAGTAAGCTTCCTTCGACAAATGTACCTACAGTTAACGTTACGATGATAACGATATAGTTAAATTTAAAGTATTGTGATCCAATTTGTCTGGAAAATGGTTACTTGTGACCTAATGCAATAGAAGCTTAAAATATGTCTACTAAATATCAGGTGACTTCTTTGCTGACTTGGCTGCCTTCTTTTTACAATTGAAATTACTCTGAAGGGTCAACATTTATTAATGAATATTTCTATTAGCAACCTTTTTAACAATCACTCCGCTAACTACTTGGGTATGATAATTCGAGTCAGATTGCATTTGATGAAACGTGGCGCGAGCCGGGGCCCGCTGAGCACTCTAGACGACCGCACTGCATAGATTTGCATTTTACGGTTTTGATACGTGAGCGAATATTCAGTGCGGTGTCGGCGTAGGTATCTTTTCAATTCGACGCGGCGGGCGCCGAGTGCCGCTCGAGGGCGCTCGAGTGGCGGCGCGTGCTCGAGTGCCGGCCACGATGCGCCTGCGCAACGCACTCGCCCGCCTCCCGACCCTCCGCCCTACTGCACCTCACCCTACCTCCGCCCGCCCCAGCCCACCTCCGCCCGCACCGCGCGCTACGCCGGAAGGTTATTACAATTAACTGCAACCCCGACTTAAGCCTCAATTTGGCACTAGCAACAACGTCGCCAAACAAGAAAAATCTTTTTGCAAAAATAATGGTTTCATTTTTTAAAAGTTTTACTCCGCTTAAAATAATTTTAATTGTGCATGATTTTTTTGCGCAACGACATAGTATTTTCGTAATGGTTTTAACGTGAATTTATAAACCTTAAAAATGTTGCTTCGCTGGTAAAAAAACGAATGTAAATACTTAAGTAATTTCAATGTTCATATTCCCATATTAGAAAAAATGTTACCCAGTAGTAAACTGCGATTGACTGTAACTTTTAGATGTTAAAATTGCTTGAAAAATATTAAATTTAAAAACGAATTTTTTGATTTCTATTTTGAACCGGACTATGAAGTGCTCGAGATAAAACAAGCTCAAAGTAAAACGAATTCTAAAGAGTGTTACAGAAGACAAATAATTGAATACATAGCTAAAATTGTAGATATTTCGTTAGTCGTTGCTATGCTGTTGCTGTCGGAACCCTAGTTAGCGCAAGTACTAGAGTATTTAACTAGCTTTATGTCGTGCCACTCATAAAAATCCATTCGTCTGTCTTTCACGATGCCATTCCACTGCTCTTTTATTCAATCCACAAAAAGCAATAGAGATTTTTAAACTCTATTCAAAGTTGTATCTGTCTATTCATTTCCATTTGTACCTATTATTTTAAATTTAGTCGATTCATTCATACATTTTTAATACACTAGCTTAATGGTAATAAAATCGAACCCTAATGACTTTATTGTTACTAGCTTTCAACCCATAATAAATTGTTTAATTATACTAGAAAGTAAAAAAAAAAACAAGTAAATAGCGCACAACTGTTATACGATTGTCGATTGTTTCGCAGCCAATTTAACTGTTTAGTTGCACAATTAAAAATCGAGTGGTGTGCGCACTTCCATATAAGCTCATAGGAATCAAAGCCAGACTTAAAAGTTATGCGATAGTTTAGTCAAAGACGTGCGCCTGCTCTTAACATTATTTGCTTTTTTTGTTGGTTCATCATTCATTTTTTCTACATCGAATATTTGATTTAAAATCGAACATGAAAAAGTTTGGTTCTAAAATTACTTCCGTGTGAGTCCTGAATACTAAATCACTCGAATGAACCGTGATCAAACACATACGTAGTATGTGGAACAGGACCAAATCTGTCATATAGGGGAGCAAGAACAAAAGTATTCCAGGCCATTCATCTGTCTGTATGAAATCATATCACCGACTTATGCGAACAATTAAGGGAGCCGATGACATCTAACGTTCCCGTATACTTTTTCTTTTATTAACTCCATAGATTTCTTTGTAGATTCTTGGGGGCACAAATTTCGACATTTAATTAGTTTAATCCTACTTCCTCATATTAAAAATCAATATTAGCATTACCCCATGGTATCAATATACAGGGTGATTCTTTATCAACTAATTTGTGGAGTTAGAAGACCACAATAACTATCACTTAAGCGCACAGTATGTTGGCGATTTTCTATAGTTTTAAAGTTATTGCTTTTCACAAAAAAATCCTCTAACTCCACAAAATCACTCCGTTAAGAATCAACCTGTATATGCATATCATTATTCGATTACAGTATTCAATTCTAAATATATGTTAAAAAGAGGGAAGAATGGGATTTATTCTCATACGATTTTTAATATTAAAAATCTAAGAAGATTACAATGCCGTTATCATGAAAGTAAATGTTCAATTTTATTTCCGTCTCATTTATTTAATAACATTTGATGTGATAGAATAAAATATAACAAAATTAAAAAAGTCAAATGTTGTTTAATAATATTACTTAACTCCAATGCTAAAGAAAGTTATAGTAGCATAAATACATCTACATACATTTTGTTACGCGATATGTTAATTATTGAATCAAATTTGAAATTCCATTTGCACTTGAATCCGACGCAAAGGATATAATTAACACATTTCAAAGTTACGTCGGAGAAACAGAACATTTTCGCAAGTACTACGTGAGTAAGTACATACCTTTTGTATAATTAAACTGCGGGCAAACCCAGTTTAAGTTTAATCCTATAGCCTCTTGACACCGCACTCTCCCGCCCGGAGGGGAGCTTATTTTGTTCGTCAACACTATCGACCGATGTGGAGACGAAAACGTTCAACCCTCGCTACAAGTGGCACACTAAATTCAACTATTACACGTACGTGGGATGGCTCATTTTGCATTGTCTTCGCATAAAGCCGTCGTTTCCTTTTAGTAGGGATTCGGGAAAAAAATACGGCTACGAGGCATATAGAGTTCAGTGAGACGGCAATCATTCATAGGGATTGCATGTTTTGTACGCAGTCTCCGTCATAGGCGACACTTGTTTCTGTAGTTTGTATTTATTTACACTACGCGAATAGCGCCATACATTTTCTAGTACCTGTTTGTAAGAGATCAAAAGTCTTTAGAGACGCTAAGAAGTTGTGGAGTGATGTAAGATATTTTTTTAGTACGGCAAATATTTGTATAGCTAATGGTTAAGAGAAAAAGGATGGTAAGTATTGTTAAAGGGTGAGTCTTATATTGTGCTCTCTTTTCATGCAGTATTTCTTTTATATTTATATTTGACTTTATAATAGTTAACACCATAAGGCATTTGTTTTAGGGTAATAATATTAAAATAATACTTTATTAACTAGCACAATATTTATTACGTTAATGTATTATGTTGAACAAAAAATTTTAATTTATCTTAAGAGTTTTGTCTAAAAAAAATAATTGTTATCAAAATGTTAAAAAAATCTAGTAATCGTTGTTTTTGAGGGTAATTAGGTCACAATAGCATACAAATGAGAGTTGTATATAAATATTTAAAAATATGCTTGTACATGTAATTACAATGTATTGAAACTGGAGTCCGTTTGAAATATGTCCGGTTGTCCGGTCCCTCGGGGTATAAATGAAGGCTCTTAGCAACCCCGCGACGGCTTACAACATTTAGATCCTTATTACGCATTCTCGACATTTGCTTAATGTATGAAAATTTGAAAGAACGAACCATGTTGATGGCACTCGAAACAAAATAATTGCTACGGTCGCGCGGTCCCGGATTCGGCCTCCGCATTCATTATTCACTTTTTATTTCGCCCTCCCCTCGGCTTATAATTTGGCTCGAAACATAAAATCAAGTTTTATTTGATTACGCGTAGCAAAAAGTAAAACTCGAAATATATCTTTTATCTTTCACTTTTAATAGGATATAATTTTTTACATTAAGAATAAGACTTTGAAAACTTTTTCACAGCACTACTAATTTATATTTTTTGGCTAAGTAATATTTAAACATTTTCTCATCTTTGAATTATAATCTCGGGTAATTTTCCCTACACTAGTAATTTTTGGTATCTGTCTTCATATTTTGAAACAAAGGCGTCGCAGTCAATCTTAACAATAGGCTAGGCTGTGTAGAGTCGCAGTGTTTTTGCATTTAGTAAGAAGGGGAGTAAGTGACACAGCATCTCGACGTCTCGCTTTCATCCACTCGCTGGGTGCCATCGCACAAAAGAATCGTGCACAAAGATGTGTACATATACCTACTAATGTTGAACCCTTATATGGAGTCATTCCGATGTTTCGAATGGCTTTCGATGACAAGTGCACCAAGCCATTTCTCTTTTTAGACGGCTAAATGTGCCTATTGTTTTGTGAGCGCTCGTATAACCATTCCTGAAGTATGTTCACATCTGGCTAGATTTTATATACTTTCTAAATTGTTACATTTTCGTACGACGCTTATTTGTTAATCTACGTTAAACATGACATGCCACACTAATTATAGATTTGTTAAGTATTTTGTTCTTAAACGTGAAATTAATAGGTCAAAAATAATGCGCACAATTATACAACCGTATTAATTGATCATCATGTACGTGTTCGGAGCATCTTTAAATTTTTCGTGGACTTATAAACACATCTATCACGCGTTATTTATTCAACTCACGATGTAATTCAGAAAAGTTTGTTCATTTACATGCATTCCCACTTTTTTACTTCGTTTCTTCTCGTTTGTGTTCGCTTTATCGGGTATTGAATGAAAACGTACGGTAATTCGCTATGAATTTTTATTCACACTCTCGTCGTATAATAACGTTGTATGTACGATAGGATTAAGTAGCTCCTTCAATCATATTTCCTTTCATCTCAGACGTCTATAGAAACGCAACTGCAGCAGCGAGATAACTCGACCGGAGCGGTCTCTTATAAAATGAGTGAAGCGCTCGTCAGCGATTTACATGTCTCAATATATTAAGTCATTCCGACTTTGATATAACAATACTCGGGCGAGCCAACGCCAGTTATTCTCGGAATTATCTAGTGTACAGCGCAACAGACAGCGTGCATCAGAACGAGATAGAGATTAATACTGTGCAAGTGTTGGTGAAGCCGAGAAGCAATAATGTTTCGTTAATGTCTGCCATTTAGAACGTACGCGGTTAGTGTCTTGCGTCGCCTGACGCCTCGTCGCACGCCACAGCCGACTAGGTACTTATTCCACGTCGCATCTTAGTCTCGTAGCGAGCTAACGGGACTGGCAACGTAAGCCCTGGTATCACCATTTACCATCCACGCCGTCTCCGTATTGTTACAAATTGCACAGATCTGTTGGCATGCAGCCCCTGCGAGACCTAATGACCTGTGAAGAAGATAAGGTGGTG
Source organism: Papilio polytes (assembly GCF_000836215.1). Taxonomy (NCBI): domain Eukaryota; kingdom Metazoa; phylum Arthropoda; class Insecta; order Lepidoptera; family Papilionidae; genus Papilio; species Papilio polytes. The sequence goes on from NW_013527915.1 coordinate 968,475, forward strand.
CGACACGAGACGACGAGATCGTTCCCCTATCTTTGTAGAATATTCATTGCACTTTCGTCGCACACTGAGCATATTCCCGTTCTATTTTGGAAATTATTTAAGCACTGAAGTGTATATTAGTGCTTTTTAACTATTTAAGCAAAGTTAATATTAAACAATGAGGAAGCAAAGTAATTCATATTTAATTTTTAATAAGATCAAGTTTTAGTCTCTCTCAATGAATCATAATTCAATTTACAATTTCTTTACATTTTTAATCTTCCTAAACCGAAATAATATATCATATTGTGAAATAATAATGAAAAAGTAGTTACTTCAAAGAGCGTATTTGTTCGGAAAGACAAAGAGCAGGCGCGTAAACCAGAGAGTGCGGCCGGTGCCGGCGAAATGAAATGCTGTGTCAGCGTTCAGCGTCGTGGACGACCTTTGTGTGCCTCGTGCCATGTTCCTCCTAAATGATTGCCTCTGTGTAAAAATTGATTAATATTGTTTCCTACCTAATGCGAAGCACCCTTTTTTATTTTAAAATACCTGACCTTAGAAAATTGAGCTTTCGAAATATGTATGTACATACAACGAAAGTTGTTTATAATACTAGTGTCTTGTATTGACATATTTTTTTGGAGCTGTGTTATTGTTTGGGCTGTGCTCAAAAACATAATCGATATGTTCTACCAATTATAACATGATAACTTTTGTATTAAACTAGATATAACTAAACTTGACTCTAGTGCATCTAAAATGATTACAAGTGGATGGTATTTTTTTAATTAATAAATCCCGAATACGAATATGTTCGTTTGTGTTCATAATATTTGACAATTATTAATGCACGCGTACATTCGACATTCGAGATATTGTGTTTGGCAATTTAACTAAATTGTAAATTCAAACTGACAAAATGTAGCGCGGTTTCATTTTTCCGGCTGTGGAATTGTATCGCTTTATGTCGTTCTCGCGTCGCTCTGGTCCACGTGGAAAATTTAAAAAATTCAACGACGTCACATGTAGCTTGGCGGCGGAGTATTATGAATTGAGTTAGAGTAAGTTGCGGGCGTGTTTGTCGCGTAAAGGGACACGGCGGCCGCTGCGCTGCGCCGGACTCCCGCGTAATTGATGTGTGTCGCTTTTTGTTGAGCTGCGGCCGTTCGCTGTTTGCTTTCGGCCGCGGTCAAGTTAGGCTAAATTAAATTGTTGTATTTTTCACAGCGAAATGGCTACGAGGAATAACAGGGCGCTGTTAACGAGAGGACGGATAATGTCGTTTATCCGCGTGATGGACGCCGCTCGTGTTTATGGCCATACATTTAAAATTTTTGAATCATGAGCCACTATGGCGCTCAATTTTATTGCTCCTTGTTTATTGCGACGCGTAATTGGTTTGGTTTATAATAAAATATTGTAACAAGGAATTGGATATTTGAAAATATTTACTTTATTATAAAAAAAATATTCATTTATAATACGTGGCACAAAGCTATAAAAGTTCAAAGCGATTAAAGCCACATAACTATTTACAAGAACAAGACATTACTTACATATACAAATCTAAGTTAATAATTTTCTTTTCCGTGGAAAATCTTTTAGTTATAATAATATAAATAAGAATAAAGTAGTTAATGTTATAATCGATATTCATTCATGTTGTTAAAGGCAACTGATATCAGGCGCGGTAATTAATTCAAACAATCGCTGCTAGTGAGTTCCAATTTAGAGCGAAGCAAAAATTGTATATGCGGTGAATAATAATTTTCCCTACGGAATGTACTGCGTTGTCCACATTTAAGGTAATTGCGAACAGTTTCGGCTGACGCGGCCGCCGGCTGACCTGACACTCGCTCCCACGGGACCACCCTTTACAATCCCATTAATGAATGCCTCTTATTAAATTTTTATTTATTTTCCCCATATTGTTAGCTGTAATAAAATTCATTAACGAGCCGGAATGATTTATGTTTAACTGACTCGACTGTTTATTATTAATTACGTTTAAAACATTTTGCTGAACGAGCAATTGAGGATTCGTTGCAATTTTCTGTTTAAAGTTAAGAGAAACTAGGAGCTCGCTTAATTGGTGAGTTTTAATGAGGTGTAACGTACAAAGTTTAAGAGCTGAATGACACCACGATTTAAAAAGACGTGATAGAGGGAGCGGAGCTGGGCAATGTTGGCTCAAGATCCACGGAGCAAGGTTGGCTCGAGTAGGGGGAGGGCGCCACTTGGACACGTAGCGCCCCTCTCGGCATGCCCCTTATTCATCATTTACGTATATTTTGAGTGTGATTTCGTTTGGGATCGTCGCTGTACTTCGGACCCACTTACTCACTTATATTACTTACATTAGACTTACGAATCTTGCTTTATTCAATTTTCGCCGAAGATATTATCTTTTACCACTCATAGTAATGGGGTTTGCTCGCTAAAACGTAATTATATTTTCTCGGGTCTATCTACTGATCGAAAATTTTCAATTCCAAGTAAAAACATAATGAAATGATTCTGTAATACGTACACAAAATGAAGATAATGTTATAAATATGAATTATTTTTCTGGACAAATAATCTATGTCCTTAAAAATTTTAAAACAAATTTTTAGTAATTCTATGAACAAAAAGTTGTTTCATATTGTAAGTTATAAATTAAAAATAAAACCTAATCTTCTTAACATTAAAATTAGGGTAGAGAATAATTTCAAGACAAAATATATTTGACGGGTTTTTTCAAAGATCTTTTGTGCTAAGAGATAAAGCTTCGATATACCCTTTTCTTACATCTATTTGAGTCGTAACTGCTGAGTTGTATCTGCTAATTACTATATAGAACTTCGTCTATGTCGCTAAAGGGGAAATCCCCCAGCTTCGACGACCATTGTCTACTTATCCCGTATTTTTTTTTTATATCGTTACGTCTCATAGATATTCAAGAACGTGTAGAACAGTGCCTTTGAGATTAGACTTACTATGTTGACATTATTATATTTTTTTGTCAAACGTCTTGGCTCCAATTGTTCGATACGTTCAATGTTAATTAAATTTTAATATGATATTTTCCAGTTTTGATATTAGTAATAGTCTTTTAATATTTCTTAGAATATTATGGTACTAAAATAGCATTTTGTATCGATGCGTACAGTTGAGGGCTTATCACGAATATTGGTGAGAACGCTTTCATAATATATCGACAGAATTCGTATTAAATTTCTGTAGTGGTCCAACCGTAATGTTCAAAAACAAATCTAACACATATACCCTTTTAAAATCATATTCAAGGAAAACATTTAATAATGAAATAAATCTTGTAGTTTTAATTTATACAACGTGAAATACATAGTCAGGAATATTTTTATAAAAGCAATAAGATAGTGGTAGTTACCTTTAGAATAATTGCTTAGGTAATATTCTTTCTTTGAAAGATATCCGTCGGTAACCTCTGTGCGAGGACGGTGGCATGCATAATGTATTAACAGTAATTATTCTTACATTTCGACCGCTCTTGGTTCCTTCTATTGTAATAATTTTTACGTTAGAAGCTATTAGGCATAATCTTTATTTAATTCATCATAATATTATTCTTTTAACGTGATTAATGTCAGTTACAAGACAAAGATTTTGTTTATATCGTATCTAAAAGGAAATAGAAACGGGTATATCTACTTCTACGACGTATTAATTTCAAATCAATCAGTGGTGCGACAAATTTATCTGGCCTGTAAAAGTACAATTTAACAACAGTTCGTAGATAATATCAAAAGGTGTTACTAGATTCATGTCGGACTGTAGATGTGCTGTAAGATTTTATATAGTAAATTTTCATTACCTTAATACATTTTTATATTTTCTGCGAGACCTTACAGTGATTTCAGCACCATTAACACTAGGCCAGATAAATTTGTAGGACTATTTTGACTTTATTATTGTCAAAGACGTTTTCCTATTGTTAAAATTAACTATCGATAAAATATATGTGAAACGCCAATTACAGTTATCAAGTCACGTTAATGATGTGATTATTTTTCACAGATGGTGACCAGGACAAAGAAAATTTTTGTCGGAGGGCTCTCAGCACCCACAACGCTTGAAGATGTAAAGAATTATTTTGAACAGTTCGGACCGGTAAGTGATTCTATATATTTACTCTGTGGCGTCAACGAATAGTACATTTTATAACGGTTATTTTTAGGCGTCCTAAGTAACAAATACGTTTAAGTTTATGTACAATAATGTCGGTAAATTTTGTAGGCCAGCAACTAAAAGTCTCCATAAAATTGACCATAAATATAAAAATAAATGTTACCGTGATAAAAACATGTTACTGTCACTTAATAGCTCGTAGCGTATAAAAATTTAAGGTAAAATTTCCACAAATTAAAATACAGCGAATTAGTAACGTTAAGAGAGGTTGACGCGAGCTACGCACGAATATACAATAAAAGTTACGTTTAACATCGCATGTTGAACATTGCCATTTTAGGTCTAAGTTATATGACGTCATACGTCATTATCGAATGCGGTAAGCCGTACCAACATGCTCCACGCAACATATCAGCGCTGCGAACGTAAACCAACTTCGCCCCGAAATTTAATTTACAATAAACTTTTTTGAAATTATACAAGTACTCTGTATTTATTGTCATTTCTTATTTGATGACAATCTAACAAAAATCGCATATTTTCAATGGATACATTTTATTCCGAAAACAAACCGAGGTTTAATTGTTTACAACGGTGTCTTAAATACGATATGATATACAATTTAATTCTTAGGAAGTATTTTACAAGATGTTTTCGTATTTACAATTGTCATATTGTTAAATCTATATCGGTTTAAAGCTCTAAGTACAATTTATGGCGAGCAAGAGAACCAAGTTGAAAGGAAACTAATTACAAAATAATTGTGGACTGAAGTAGAACATGAATCACATTTTATTAATACCTAGAACTGAAATAAAGCTTTTGGTGCACCAGATGATTAATTAGAAAACAATTCCTCCAGCGAGGAGCGATATTGATTCGTTTTAGTATCAATTCATCGTCCTTTCCTTGAGTCAGATTCTAGGAGAATGCGCCTTTATTCGATAGAATAAGGTTTAATTTAGTTCGACAAAACGTCGATGCCTGTAAGTCTGCGATAACTCCGGTCTTTGTCTGGCGGTCGCGACTCAGCGCAGGTGTCTATCTACAAAAGTTTCGCAGTAATTAGCTTGGTATCTAGCGTGGATGCGGACTAAGAAAGTTTTGAGGATTCAGCATCGGCTACATTGTACCGGCCTGGGAGCCATTGTGCCGTTCAAAGTAATCGGCCACAGCCAGCCGGCCGCGACGATCAAAACCTTCATTACCTATTATGAGAGTTTAGAATAAAGCCAAGGAGTTTTTCGGAGTGAATGTGATTGATGCCGAGCGAAGGAAATATCCCGGGAGAGATAAAAGGAATTTAATGAAGAGTCTTTAAGAATAATGATTAAGGGAATGGTTATTCCTTTTGGTCGGCGGTCTAATGATGGCTTCTTTTGAATTCCCTTTTATGTCTAAGTAATACTGTGTAAGCGTAACTAATTAAATACATAAATATCGAGCTTATCGCGTAGATGGCTTACTATTAGTTTGAGCACAGCGAGTTATTAAATTAAAACATTAGATTCTCAAAACTGTAATGGACTAATCGCCGATAACGAATACTTTAGTATTATCCAGGTACAGTCATGTTCTACTTCGAAATATCAAATAGAATATTGTTTTTAAAATGTATCTGGATTCCATTGGGATATTATAAGTCGAATTCACATTTAAATGATAATGCTTGGTAGGGGAACGCGCGTGACACGAAACCAGTTCAAACGTGTAACATCACATAAGAAGCCTGAAACGTAATTCGAACGGAGATAAATAAATTAATAGTATTATTACATCCAAGAACGCTCACCGAGAATTCTGATTACAAATTAATTCAATAACATTCAAGCCGTGCACTGTGCTCCCGGCTCGGCGTCATTTCGTAAGGGTGTCACATTTTGAGCGGGTTTAATTAACAATCTAGTCGCTTTTGTTGATGCCTTCATTAGTGTATTTGTAGATAAACGTTACACGACCTCCTCGCCATCGCCACCCGACGTGTGCGTTTTCATGGACCTACAAGTAACTACAGCTTAATGTTTAGAAGTTTTGAGATATAATTTATTCCTAGCAGATGTAACCAACTAGGGTATGTATATGTCTTGATCATCATGTAGTCCACTGTCCAAAAAAACTAGTTATTAAGCGCCTGCAATTTATCCTACGACTTGCAAACTTATCATCATTGTGTTGATCGTATGTACAATAAAGTGTTTACATTAAAGTCTAGGGTACATGGTTTGTGTACTCTCGGTAGCACGCTGTCAGCACTCTCGGTCTTGGCGAGGACGTGCGTGCGGCGTGTCGGTGTGTCGGCGTGACGGCGGCCGTCGATACCGCCCGCTCCCTACGTGCGAGCTTTCCGAATGCAAACTGTCTCTGAATATCAAATGAGCCACTTAAATACTGAACACAATGACTACGCCCACCTGAAGCAAAGGCCGCGGGGACGCGTGCACGCAACGCCGCCGTAAATGAAAGCCCTTCGAGTCGGGGGCGAAGGGTGGGCGAGGTTGGCCCCGGTAACGATTTCCTTCAGATAATGGAGAGTTTTCTGATGAAAGCTGCTCGACGGTGCCCTTTCAAGGATTTAGGAAACGTCGGATTTATGGCCCGAATGGTCGGCGCAAATTTTGTTCGTCACGATATAACCGTATCTAAAGCACGTTACACGAACCCACACGTGACACTATTGTAAACTATTTCGATTAAAAGAAAATTTCGGTATTGTTATAATATTCCTGCCAGAATTTTTCCATCGAATTTTGGTAAACTTTTATATGGCATGTTGAGAAAGTTTTTTAACAAAGCAATACTTGGAGTTCATAAAACATACAAATACCTTTGCGTGAAGAAACTTTGCGTCCTTTTTTAATTAAAATGCCAAAAATAAAAATATTAATGCCACAATGTAATTGAAAGTTAATTTTAGACATACTAAAGTTCCTAAACCATAAGCTACTTACAGGCCGTGATACATTTACAAACTACGCGGAGCTTTGTATTTGAAAGGCCTCATTTTAATCATTTAGGCCAAAGACAGATGAAGTATTATGTAAAATTAATATGTAAATCATACTCAAATTCATTTTGAAGCCGAATGCCGCCTGTTGGAATCAAGATGTCGACTTAAAAATTAATTAGCCGAACGACCGACGTAATCTGTAAAGCCTAAGTCGATTTACGTGAATGTTCCCTTTCATTGTTGACTTTACCGTTTTGGGACAAGGTGTGGTTTCCAACGTCGGATCACTTACGACGTTTTTCCGACTACATACGACGACGCCGGTCCCTCCGACGGGAAGCATACTGCGCCTTTCGAATTTTACCGCGTATTGCTATATTTTTTTTAATTCTGTTTTCTCATGAAAATGTATGTAGTCCTTATCTGTCTATCTTGGTACGATAAAGCGATCTTATATTCAATGTTAAGCGGACAGCTTTATTCAAGAGAATTTCATTCGGAATGTTTAAGTGAAAATGTCTTTATCGCGAAAATTATTTTTAGAATTACCACCGAGATAAGAATAAATATATTCTTTTTGGCTGTGAAAGACATTTTCCTAGTTTTATGATTTCGTTCCTTATTTTACTATTTGTATTAATTGTTGTTTTTTTTTTTAATTTACTCATAGTTAATATGTTCTTCTTATCCCTACACTCTACACTTGTCGAAACACATTTTCATTACTTCACCGTGTAAAATTAAAGAAGCGTTTCATCATATCTGTGCATATTACTTGATGGAAGACAGCTTGCCGTCTAACGGCAAAGTTTCCTAACCAATATAAAGTTAGCAAGGAAGCGTTCACTAAGCGTCTCACGCACTAGAGGGTGTCTTTGAGAAGTTCCGTTGCATGCTTGATTCGCTATTGTTTTAGCTGTCGAGCGAGCTCAAACTCTGACCGTTCCAGCTTCGACGATAGATACCAAGACGTGAACACTACCAAAGTTGGTCGATTACTTGGTTTTGTCAAATAATTTCACTTCACTCACATTTCACTCAGAGACTCAAAGTCGACCCTAAACTAGGAGTGACTAGGCTATTTAAAAAAACTTATATAACTTAGAATTAAAGTGTAGAACTAACGTGTTAAGTTAGTAAGTACATAAATACTAGTTCCGATGATCATTAAATAATCAAGTCCGGTCAGTAAGTCGAGCTTCGCCTCTCATCCAGTCCCGTCGTTAACTAAACATCGTTTACTGTCAGCTGCACTGTAGCTGTGACTGAGGCGGGTCCGGAATTCGGCCTCGTCGACCGTTGGGTACGATATCATCGGCCGCCGTATATCAATCAGTTGTTACAACGCTCTACGGTTGTCGTTTATCTTCGGCCGCTCTCGGATCTGTCTGTCCAGATTCGTGCATTGTTCCGGCATTAGCAAGGGCTGGAACAGTGGATGTCTGAAATGCCAGTGCGGTAGCGTAGTTGCGACGGCACATCGAGAGCTCGATAGCGTTTCCAATTTCCCGACATAAATTGCTCTAATTTGGTTATGCGCTGACGGCTGATCGAAGTCCGACCCACAGGCTGACGTTCAGGTTTTAGCTAGTATATTTTAACTGTTTAATATTTGCTAGTATATTAAAAATTCTATTTTCATATCAGTATCTACACATTTGAGTCTACAAAAACCAAGCAAAACATATCTTAGTGCTATTAAAAGTTGGAAATATGGAATACATTTACATTAAATAAAAATTTCAAAGTCGATACAGCTAATTTAAAATTAAATTGTAAGGGAGAATTTTCTAAATCGAGATTTCTTTTATTTGCATTGAAGCGTAGCGAACAGCCGTGGAGTACCAATATATTACACTAATGGCTAACTAATTACACTCTTGAACTGTTTTCAGTACCACATAATTACTCCTCAAGGAGCTTTCGAAATTTTCAGTCGTTACAACGTTCTCTATTAATAAATATATGAAAACCTTTACAATCACATATGAGTCCAACGAAGTGAAATTTAAAAAAATGCAAATGTTGATCTAAAAGCACATTTATGGAACACTAGGCCACTCTCAAAGCGGCAGAAATAAACAAAAAAAAATATTACAAAATATGTTTCCTTTGTAGAAACAATTCAGCGGACAATGAATTGAGACGCGGGTTGCGGGGACGGAAACAAATTTGTGCCCTATCGTTGTCACAGGACGGTTTATATTTCCACGAATGAAATAAAATCGGAATGCGGTGGAACAATGATGTAATAGTTTTCTCTGCGAGAGGGAAGGTGAGGGAGGTACGAGGGAGCTCCGGATAAACGTACCCCCCGGGCGAACGATTTGTATTAGCCGTCTAGTACTGTGCTCGTAATTGTCGACGCTCCGGGCTACGTCGCGATGCGTCGTGCACTTAAACACATAAGAGGAGCGAATCCGAAAAAGTAATAAGAGAATCTTCTAATCGATAACCGGTTTAACTGGTTTTTTCATTTCTAACACCATTTTATTCGCGAAATATAAATTGTTACACAAAACAACACTGAATTTCAATAAATTCCGTTGCCATACGTGATTCTACTTTATTATAACAGTCGTATATGTGCGTAGTAAGTCAGTACACTAAAATAGTCAGTTGATAGTCTGTAAAAACGTGTTCGCGCTCCGACTACCAAATCCTGTTACAATGCTGGGTTCGATGGAACGATATAAGCCGATTATTTATATGAAAAATAGGAAATCACGATAAATCTCCATAGAGAAAAACAGAGAGCGTACAATATATTTTTGTTTTACGCATTTAAAGAGGATTACGGATATCTTTCGCTCTATTGATACATCGAGTTATGTATTACTAAAAAAATATCCGAGTGTATATTTAGTACGGTTCATTTATCTCCATCTTTCAATTTTACGAGAGGATTGCCTTTGAAATGAGAAAATCAACGTAGACATTTGAATCAGCTCACAACATTGAAGCTCGAAACTTATTCAAAGCTCCTTCAGAATCGAATAAGGTTCATTTTACGCGTGTGTGAATACTCCGCCGAGACTACCCCCACACGGACTCCACTCTATAAGCTCGTAAAGCTGATTTGAGGCGAGCTAATTAATCTTCTTAATATTTCTGCATTACGGTGTTAATTAGAATATTATTTATCATTTAGACTCTTATCCGACAGAACCTTGTATCATGTTTCTATTGCTATCCATATGATTTATGGATTCCTAGTATATTTGGTACAAATGTGAAGTTTCTAAAGAATACAAAATGTACTTTAAATTTTGTTCTTAGTTAAATTATTCCTCAATAATGAATATCTCTTAAAAGTTCTGTCGAAGCGAAGGGATCTTAAATTTTTTTGGCAATTATTTATGCTAATTTTACTTTTTATTCAGAAATAAGTGGTAATATTAATGAAGATTATTTTATATACTGTTTCAATGGATTATATAGTGCGCTATTGGTCATAAGATATATTGCACGTGTGGTAATAATTAATGCTTCATACACGGTCCCTCTGAGGACAATCATATTACGTACAAGTTCTATTACGCGAGAACATGAGTAATATACGCATATAGATCTTCTGTAAATAGAATTTCGCAATTAAGATGCAAGTGTTTCTCTATTATGTTTTCAATTATATGTAGGTACTATACAAACTTAACCTTTCAACTACATTTTAATTTAAATATACGATCACGATTGTTTACCGTAACTATCGTGGATTTTCGTCAATATACAATTATGCCTTGGCTAGTAAAATGCTATTTTGACAAATAAATAAAAAAGTTAATTATATTTATGGTACATTACCACATTGACGTCAGTCAATAAGTGGCGGTCAGAGATGGAGTACATGTTTTTATTTTCATTCATTCTATGTAATTGCATTTATTTATACTTTAAGATTTGTAGAATTCTATAGTAAAAAATGCCGTTGTTAATAGTATAAGCTACGCATTACCCACTACCATATGTATGGGATGGGAAAATAACAATAGGTTAGAGCGGGCGCGGGCGGTGACAATTCAAACTGTCAAATAATTCAAGGTGCGGCACGACGTATCTCACAATCAGCTAGATCTACCGCCGCACCGAGCGCGACTCTATACCTCTTTTTTCCACAGCCATTCGGTTTCTTTATTTCTCGTTTCACCTTATAAATATAAGAGTTCGGCATCTCCGCTCGAATTCCCAAGATGAAAAGGTATTTTTCACCCACGATGTCGGTTGAGCTAAAGCGCCTCGCGCCAGCTAAACTGTATTCACTGCAAAGCTTTCCGGTATCAATGCATGAGTTATTACAACATAAATATTTATTTCCCGCAACAGAAGCGCCTTGAAACAGAACTATGTTAGCGCAAGGATAAATGATTAACTATTCGTAGGTATATTTGTACGCACCGTTGGGAAAATATGACTGGAAAATGAGAGAATCTAGTTAACATAAAATAGAAGTTAATTGAAAAATTCTTAGATTTTAAAAATTCGATTCATTTTTATAAAATGTTAATAATTTAAAATAATCGCTTACGTCAAACTGCTAACATTTTTTGCTCCCTTAATAATCTTAAACAATTTGAAGAATTGTTACTGTTGAAGTTGAAATAATATTTTTCTATTTATATTTCTAAGTAGGCGTGTAATTTTAGACGAGAAAAAAAAACAAAAGTAAGCAAGAGGAATGTAATAAAGTAGCTCGAATTCGCGTTTTAGGCGTGAGAGAGAATTTAAGTCCTTTTTAAGTAAAAGTTTATCTCGCTATACAAAGTATTCAAAGCGAGTAAGCAATAAAAATTCTAAGAGGGTGTAAGACTCGGGGCTTGACGAAAAAACCATGATGAAGCAAGATCATGAGAGATCTGCGCCATGCTGACTGACAAATTGTTGAGCTTTTTCTTGCTAAAAATACTTTAAATTCAATTACAGTCTTTTAGAAATCGTCTACTTTATTTGAATCTTGGTATTGATTATTCAAATTAAATTTCTTACTTTTGAAATTTGTTGGAGTGACATAACCTAGTTATTCTTACACTAACAGGGTAGTCAGACCTTTAAACGTTACAATATTTTTTATTTTAAACATTGCTTGATTTTACTGGATCTACTAATTGTTGTAAATACGGAAAAACCAAACTTTGATGTTTATTTCTAATTGTCTTTGTCAAACTATTACGTATCCAAGATACTATGTAGTATACGACAGGCATACAACAGGAAAATAAGACTACACAAACAACCCTCTAGAATATAAATTTCTATTTTCTTCATGTACACTTATAAAAATAAACACGCATCCGCATCGGATATCTCCCTAAACAGCGAGTAATACCGAACAGTCTAACTCGATACAAACCGTGATAAAGGTTCAATTGTATGCAGTAAATAAAATATGACTTGGCCATATTTCCACTTTCGTTTCTTTTCGTTTTATGTCCCCTTTTTGGGTCTACTTGGAAAACCGTTCATACAAAATACCTTTCCGATATTGCCCAACTTTATTAGCATCAGCCACGTGTTTTTATATGAGAAATAACATTCACTACTGTTACATTTCGTAGAAAAATATTTTTTCTACAACTTTTGATTTATTTCCCTTTATTACTAGTTTCGTATTTCAATTAGTTGCTCAAATAGGAATCTTATTAGATTATTCATATAATTTAAGCCATCAAATATCCAGTAGTAAAACAAATCAAAGTTTTAAAATAATTTAATGAGTTGATATTTTTAATTATTGGCAGACGTGTTATTCTGCTTTAACTTATTAATTCTTGCTTACAAACTATAATTTGAACTGCGTAACCTCAAATGAGGTCGGTTTGAGCTTACGACGCATATAAATAGGTTCTTCGAAAGCTATCGTGGAAACGAATTAGAATAATGCGCTGCGATTTGGCGTTCCAACAAACGAGAACGTAGAACGGCCCTCAGTGGATTATTCGGGTGTTCGTTGGGGTTCGCCTGAATTTGGGTATAAATGGAGGTGTCCTGACTGCTATGGCGACCTCTGCGATTGAACGAAAGATCTTCAACGTTGTATAAAACTTGTTGTGTTGCCAGAATTTTGTATGGGCAAACATTATCATGTTTGGGTTTATAATTTTCGCATTTTGTCCAAAACTAAAAACATTTTAAATGATTATTCAACTTAGCTTTTTATTAAAGTGCAGATTTGACTTAGTTTTAAAGCTAATAAGCCCACCGAAAGTATTATATTTGCAGTCGCATTATACTAATTTCGAATGCTATTATAAAAGGTCGCTAGACCACTCGTTTCGGTATCCCCCTTTCCTTGATAAAACAGTGTAAATAATGTAAAGCGGTTGAAACGAGAAATTCATTATTAATGCTGATGTGTCGCTTTTCGTACAAAAAAAAAACAAGTGCGGTCGCGTCTCTCGGATCAAATGGCGCCGACCTGTCCCCTCAATGCTAATGCTGGAGATTAATGGAATTACCTACGAGACCGGAGCTCTGTTACGGAATACTTTCATAATTGTACTTATAATAAATACCTTTGATGCTTCTCTTATATCAAATTAGTTTATTGTTTTATTTCGGCTTCACTGAAAATATTTGTAATAACGCCATCTAGTGGTTTCAAATACAAAATAACGATAATGAATATGAAAATTAAAAACTGACAAAGCTGTGATAATTAGTGAATACATTTAGCTTCTAATATTATAAAAACATCCTGATAAAGAAAAATCACACGAGTATACGTAATTTAAAATGAGAATCCAACTGGAGCTTGGTGATTATTAAATTTCGTTCCACATCAATAACCTTTGAACTGTCTATTACTTTAACTTAACATGTAAAAGAAAAATAGAAGCAAACTATCATAAAGTGAAGTAAATTATCCCATCAAGAGTTAACTCATTTTAGAGTTATTGGATGGCCGAGAGACGTTGTAGTGAACGCAACATGTGTTTCATACGATCTCATCTCTGCTGTAACATCTAGCGAACGTGTAGCAGCAAGCAGATTGAATACTGAGATAGCGCACGTTGGAGGATTTAATATAGTGAAACGAATACGGAATAGAAAAGGTGCACGACTGTGTTACCTACAAAAATAAAAGTAATGTGAATTTATTCAGACGTAAACATATTTAAAAATTCTTTTAAAATTTTATGAAAAATATTTTTAGAAAAACGTATTCAAATCTACTAAATATTTCGGACTGTATGTTAAAAAAACTTTAGCTTTCAGATATCTATATCGTGAAGGCGGAAATTAATGTATATCATTTAATATGAAATGTTAAACATACCTATCAGTAGAGAATAACGTAATTAAAAAGTTCTTTCGGAATACAGGAACTTGGAGAGTTACTATTCTTTGTGTAGAGAACTAAGAAACTATTTTGGTTTTCTAAAGGGACTGAGCTCCATTATCGTTTCTCTCGCTTCAGTAACTCAGTTAATGAGCATGTAGGATATGGAAGTATTCATGTGAATATTGTTACTAAATCTTATAACATATTTTACTGTCAGAAACTAATACAAATAACAATAATATTCATAGTATAAGTAAATGAGAACACTTAAAATTAATAAAAACCTATATTCACAAATACCCTGAAGCAATAAAATTTACTTAACTGCTTTTAAGTCCAATGAAATTACATCATATATCTTCGTGAAAAAGTCCTTTATAATTTCGCAGGCTAATTGACGTAGGGCAATAAATATTTGCCGTCGGATCGCCCGCATCGCTCTGAATGTCGATAGAGCAAACAAGATTCCGTCCTGCATGCCAATAAGAGCCTTACGGTATCCAAGAGATCCAGACCAATTGAATCCAATACGAACTTTAAAGGTTTCGAATAAACTGTTAACGAATCAGAATAGCTTACGCGCTGTGCTGTATATATAACGAAGTAAGGTTTAATTTTATTTTATAATACTAGCTAAAATTAAAAGCAGTTCAAATAGAAAATATTCATAACTTGTAACCATTTTAACTAACCTTCATTCAACAAGTAATGATCATTCAATAAGCTTTGTATGACAAAAAAATCGAAGGCTGTAAATTTTATAGTATACAATAGGAATAAAATAATTACTTGGCTTTGTTGCACGAGGGCCGTTGTCGTAAAAACTACGACACTTAGTGCTATCAAAGGCGTACTAATAAAAGCAAACAATAACAAAGCGGAATACAATAGTAAGGCTGTAACATTGTTATGCTGTACTGTTTCCACCAATGTTTGCTGTTACTCATTTTGTTCAAATAAATATTGTGCCCACGTCATTATAAACTGTTGCTTAAACTTAGTACACTAATAGTTGTCTAAATGTACTATTTTTATTAAAGTTGTCTTTATATTAACAACCAAATAAGAAAAATCTTATAAGATTTTATCCTATTTAATTATACATAAGATTTGTAGACAAAATTGAAAACTGATACCTTAATGTTTAGCTACACGTGTACAATTTAACTGAATAGTCCAGTCCGACTATCCAGTTCAAACTTTAGGATCCTGTTCCACTAAGTTAGACAAACTATATCAAATTGAATCAAGGGAAAATCACAACTAGCGGACCTTTGGCAAAATCTTAACAGCTAAAATCTTAGAATCGTCGAAACAATGTTGTACAAGTTCTTACCGTCGCCCTCTGTCACCCGTAATTAGTTTTTTCGCTCGGGAGTAATCGCTGCTGGTAGGTCCCAACATGCAACGTTGTAGCCCCTTAATGAAAATGCTCTTAAGTGCTCGTGTTTAATGTTTATTTACTTTCACTTTATTTTTTACCTCCTTCATTCTCATGGCCCTTGTAAATGCTGACGAACGTTTACTGTTCAGTCTTTGTTTTACTACTAGTAATCTTTCAAAATATTTGATTTTAGCTTTGGCTCGCGACCGTCCATTTGAAGTAAATTAAGTAAGTAGCTTGTGTTCTTTTCTCTACATACCAAATTTCATTATGATCCGTTTAGCAGTTTAAGCTTCAAATTCTAACAAACATCCATACATCCAATTTTTCATTTATAATATTAATAAGAATTTAAAGAGATTATTAACCTTACTTGATATAAAAATCTTTCGGTATTCTTTGTAAGATATGGCATCGGTAAGTAGCAAGATAATAGAAAGAAAAGAATTTACATTCTAAAGGTTCCCTTTTGTTTCATGTACATTTTTTTTACATCTTAATAAATTCTTAATTCATAAGATCTCCACGTTTATATGCAGTGAAGAGCTCACTTGATACATTTTTATGTAGTAAATACAGATGTCGGCACCTCTTAGTCAAACTGTCGTCTACGTGATGCGGTGAGTGGCAAAAAATGAGAGGCCATTTTAACTTGCGCCGCAAAATAAGCAAATTTTTGCCTTTGCCACTGCTATCATACCAGAAAGAAGACGCTTTTTAGCTTTTAGATGGTATTTTTTTACAAAAATGTTTTTTTACATGAGGTAAGACTTAATGCAAGCCAAGGGGAGTAATGACTCAGATGTCCATAGTGTTCATTTTAACATAGACTAGGTAAAACTTGGTTTGATTGCTATATTCCACTGTAAATTCTAGTTGTTTTAGTCTATTATGTTCTTGGACATTACACATTAGATGGACAACAAGTTTTATTTAGTTTTGAATTGTTATCGCGATAATTGAGTATTGTCTTAACCAACGTAATAAATTCATCACCTGCTCACAACAAATAACAGCAGACTAGATAAAGCCCATCCGTTGGATACAAGGAGAGGATTTATACGACGTTTTTATAGTTTCTCATGGGCATTACTTGTTTTAATTCCACTTAAGAACGTTCGAACATTTTCCATCGGCAAAGCCTAGAACCCCTATTCCGCCGCCGGCCTAATGTCGCGAGGCGACGAAATTTATCGCGCCGCTTGTAATACACCCCCTCGCCCTTGTCCCTCAGCCCTCCGCCACCCAACACGTCACCCGCGTTGCCCCGTCACCCGTCACCCAACACACTTATAACATTTTCTAATGAAATTGTCCACAAACTCCCGCTCGCCGCAACCCCCGGGCCGTCGACGCCGGATGAACCGAAAAAAGTACAGCTCGCCTTACTAATGGCTTCATTTATCACAGTCACTAACAGTGATACACCGCAACGACGTTTTATATTTAATTTGGCCCTCTGCGGAATAAATTTCTGCCCTATCGAGCCTATAATAATAAAGGACAAGCGGTAACTCTTGAGTTATACGAACGGGTCGATGCACGGACGGCGAGCTTTTCGGATTAATTTGTTGGTGACTAAGTGATAAGTTAGCGCTACGCTCCCGTGGATCGAGACTTACGACTTGTACGTACAGGGGGCAAAGGGGACGACTTTTTAGTACTTTTATGTTTTGTTGCTCGGATATCCTTTGCGGTATATAGAGGTCGGAAACATCAAAATGATTTTATATCAAAAGCAAAAGTTAACGTATAATTTTTTAAGTACAAAATGTACTATCGTAAAGAATAAATTATTCTAAAAGATCGCAGCAAAACATTTTTTTGTTAACTGTGTAGTTTTATTTCGAATACATTTACAGTTAACCCAACGACTTTTCTTAACTTCAAAGACGTGGTATGTAATTATCAAAACCGTCATGCGGATAATTTATAGATGGTAATTCCCGAATATTACTAATAACATGAAACTTAACATTCGTAACCGTCGCGGTTAGTTAGCGAGTTCCTATATCTCGGCTCATATAACGCAACCTTTAGGCGCAGCCAGCTACCACTAACATTGGAGTACATCGCGCCAGATTAAAGTAAGCCCACATTTGAACAGCGAACCGCGTAATTTGGCAACTGAGCTGTGATTAGATAGTGCTTCAGGCTCGTTAGCGTAATGAGAACCTTGTTGTTAACCTTCGCTCGCGATGCCGACGTTAACATTATTTGAAACATTTTATTTTCAAATAATATGAAATAAATGATCAAACCTCTCGTTTCGTGGTGTAAATGTTTCAGATTTACGCTATAAATACATACTTATTCTATAAACAATCTTAAAAAAAAGATTAGTACTTTCAAATCTTTTTAACGTGATTTATGTTAACCTATAAAGTGTTATCTTCTAACGAAAGTTCTACTATAAAGTTTGCAGAAAAATAACTATAACTTAATAACTAAATTAATTGCTCGTATATAAATTTTTAATACCAAAATTCTCTTGTCAAACAACAACCCAATAAAAGTCTTAACTACATTAAATTCGATTCAATAGGACATGAACATTATTAACTTTGTAAAGTTAAAAATAATTTAACCGTAGGTAGACATTTGCCAAGACACAATGTTAGGTAGTAGTTGTTTCCGCGGCTTGGCGAGACTGCCTCAGTATTTCGGAAGTAATGTAAATCGTCGCGGGCCAAGGCGAACTTCCCAAGATATCTCGCCAAAGGACAAGACGTTAATATATGCACAATCCTGCATTCTACGTATTGTTGCTTAATGCACCGAGTTTGTCGGCGGTACCTATTTACTGCCTTGCCCTGCAACTTGCTGATTTGTGAATCTCAGCTTTACTCGAGCTTTGTTTGTTTTGTGAATAACATTTTCTTTAGAGTTTAACTAACTAGTCAAATGTTTTAGCTTTTAACTTTACCAGCTTTCTCATCTGGCATTGTACGTTAACAATGGATATTACAGAATACAGATAACATATTTTACTTTTGGTTGACGTAAATTTTAACAGGTCCAAACGTTGCTATTTCAAATAAAATGGAATTTTTGATGATAATTAAATTAAAAATCCAATGTTTTTATACAGTATATGATGTTATAAATCATGAATGATATTCAAAAGCACTGGAAATAGTTCAAACAAATCTTTTCAGTTTTGTTCTAACAGTCAGCTTCAGGTCAAGCATTCTATTTTTTTTTAAATCAAATATTCATTGTTTTATCTAACATTGTTTTTTTTTATAAAAAAAACATCGCGACAGTTAAACCAGATTTATATTTTCATTGGAGACAACGACACAACAAAGTTGTTAACTATTTTTTTTTCAAAGTAGAGGATAGATTTGACATTGTCTATATATGTGTTTCGGAAGTACACATATGATGGACTTATATACATACCTCTGTATCAAAATAACCTATTATGTGCCAATTTGGTTACATTTCGTTATTAAAGAATTCTTAGAATCTAGGATCTACAAGCTATTTTTCCCACACGTGTTGATACGCGAGGTGTCTTTTAATATCAGTGATCAAATGCTTGTTGGTTATCTGTACCGATGTTCAGTTAATATTTTGTAACCATTAGTAAGTTAAAACATGGGAGATTCCAGTATAAAGAACAATAACACACCGAATCCTTTGTATCAACACCTTTGTCTCGGTTCTATTAAAACACAAGCGCGGTTCCGCAGGCTGGCTTCCAATGTTGCTACTTCTTTGGCGCTTTTCTCTTAGTTAATTTAAATTAATTTATTCCTTGAACAACCTTTACAATATATCCTATGGTATGTACCGATAAAATATTTTGCTTTGAAGATACATACATATAGGTATCTATAATAAATATAGCGCAGGTACTGTTGCATTGATGTTAAAAATGGTCACAATAAAGAAAACCTGTTTAAGAAGATCTCTAATAATTGAATTACGAGACTTAAGTATGTTCTACAAAATTATTTCCAACTTAAACTTTAAGAAAAATTTAAGAAAACAATAAATAATTAATTCACTTGAAATCGAAGTGGAATAAACAGTATTCAGTAGTCTAATACAAAGGCAAATTCCTCCTCATTAAGGAAAAAAACCGAAATCATTAAATCTGTTTTCTTTAGACGACCTTTGAGTTTTCTTGCCCCGTTTTCCTGAATAAATATACATATCTCGGGGATTTTCGTTTCGCAAGCCGCTGCATCGCCAGCAGTTGACTGAGGGTAGTATTTGTATTTCATTATCAACAAAAGCTTTGTTGAAAAGATGACGCTCAGCGTAAACTCGAGTTACAGCCTCCAACGCTAACCGCACATCGGCGCGGCGGCGGGCGGCGGCGGGCGACGGGCGGGGCTCGAGCGAAGATATTTCCCAGTCGTATTTACTCAGGCGTGCCTAAATTGTTTGCTTACATGTTTGACGCGCCGCACGCAACGCTCATTATGGTGTACGGGCTTTGTTCAGACTTAGAAAACATATTGTTACACTCGATAGCACACGATGTTGTTTATATATTTCATTTATATTTCAAGAAATTCCCGAGATCCCTTAATGGTTTCGATTCAGTGAAACACTTTGAACACTATTACCGACACGTAGATTTTTAAAGCACGTTTCCTAAGCCAAAGCTACGCTCAACAAGTGACAAAAATAAAAATGTAAATACACAAACGAGCCGTACGACTATTTAGAGAACCGTAAGAGTTTAACGATACGAGCATTAGACATAACACTTAGCACCACTAAACATTCATTATGTTTCTTCCCGCATCGGGGCAGGTTGGCACACTTAATTGTTCATACAACAAGCCAGCCGGGAATTGGCTCTAAATGTTCCGTTGTCCGGGACGTGGTTACACCGCAAACGCGCTACGCGGTAATAGTCCGAGGCGATACAAGTTTCGAGCTAAAATAAACCTCATTACCTTATCCTTAAGATCTATTATGGAACTGAAGTCTTAGAGGTCGTCGGAGACGAAGAGGCCAGTGATGGAAAGCGCAATAGGCGTCCATTTACACCTGCGATTCTTCTTCATCTTACCCTAAATTGGCGCACCGTTTTGCTTAAAGTAATTATGCCACATAATGTATTAGTCTTTCGGGAGCAGACACGTGTAGGAAACGTTTAATCACTTACTTTACATTCTGGGTCGGTAATAACTTCTGTTCATTTGATTCTCTTGTTAAAATTATCTCGTTAATTCTTATTAGTCTGAACGTAAATATGTGCGAACCTACAACCAAAGGAGTAAATTTAATTATAACTTAAACACACCGACAGAAAACTTAACATCAGTTTGACCATATAAATTGGACACCCCTATACAGTTCCATTAAAATTATTAACACCGACTTTTATATTCATAACGAAAATCTTAAGACAGTTACAAGGATGTATTTCAAATCCTTCCCTTTTTCGGCTATTCGTTATACGCCTTAATGGATTACATAGAATATAGTAGGTATCGACAAAACAAAATGCCGACCTCCCCAGAAAATCTCTAACCACATAGTTTGTGGGCTAAAACTAAATTTATTGCGTTTGACCTTAGTAATTCTTGTCCGAGCTTTTCTAAACTAAATGTGTATAGGCAGTTTCGGCTTTGAAAGGTACGGATCCCGTTAGTTCGTTGTGGTTTTATACGCAACTAAATATTTTATGAGTTACAAAATAGTTCAAGTCGAACATATTTGAGTTGGGAAAGGCTTAACTAATGTTTATTTATATAAGTAGGAATGCGATTTGATACGTCTAACGACAGAGTGTAATATTCATTTATTCTAAATAATTGGTCTACATAAATCAAACAACGAGAATAAGGTGGCGAATTTTTTAAAGATTTTTGATTTGATTTGTTTTTATGTTATCTTTATCATCTTTTAATGCTTATTATATTGGATGCATGTAAGTAATGAGTAGGTATAATTAATCTGTAGGATGCCTATCGCATTAAAACTTATTTGTGCGCCGATCGCCGCGATTACCCGCTCACAGCTCAGGTGCTCTGCAGCTCATTCAAATGCGTTCCACTTTGAACGTGTTCATTTTACGCCCTTTGAAGCTATATTTGATGGGCTGTTTAGAAACGTTTGATTTCAACTCTGCTGTAATTCAAGTTTAGAAGCGTCGCGCTCGCGTTTCTCTTTTTCATTCGAAAAACAAAATGAAGAGACGTACTGGGGAAAGTTTTTAATTCGCCTAATGCACACCGACTCGCTCTGTCCTTTCCTTCCTAAAGTGCACTCTTCTATGTCGTGACGTTGGCTACAAGTAGCGTTCAGAAACATTGAATGTAGTGTTGTGTTTATATTTTTTTCTTCATCTTGAAGGCATTTCATTTTTCTTGTGAATAATTTTAGTCACGTTCTTTTGAACAACGTCTGCATCATTCAGAACAGTCTTTTATTTACTCTCAGCCGAGCTAAAAATTTTATGATGAGCCAGTGAAGTTAGCACTCGAATACATCGTTAAATAAAAAAGAATAAATCGTTATGATAACTTTTTTGAAGTAGTTTAATCAAACGATTACTTTGATTTCCATCTTTCCCTCGAAGTAACGAGCGAGTTAATGAAAAGTCAAGAAAACTCGAACGAATACGAAATTTAACATTAGTATGCAAGAGTTAAGTTAATATTCGATATAACTCTCTGAGATTTATTTTTAATTTATCTTTTTCGCAATAGTAAAATGTATAATTGCAACTTGTCTATAAACTTCGATTAATTTTTACAGAGATACAAACATAATTGATAACTTCGAACATCAATGAAAACATTCAGAAAATATTTTGTTTCTTGTGTATAGATATGCCAAACATAGAGAAAATTTATTCCTTTAACATTTTGTATGTAGTAGGGTTACTACACATTCGTAGATGACCTTTATTTTGTTAATAAGTAATTTATATTCCGATTAAAAGTTTCTTCGCAGTACAAACGATATGAAAAATGGTTGTAGTCATTTGTCAAGCGAACGTATTATAGTGTTCTTTCGTATAATTATTTTCTTTTGTAACCAACCGTAGAAAAGTCTGTCAAATATCTAGATAACAAATATATCGTTAATGGAAATATTTATGATGAACTGAGGGACTAACAAAGTGTTAGGCCATTACCGATGTTTGTTAGTTTGATAATCAATGATTGATAGAATGGTTTTGTGCCAACTAAGTAATGCAAACAGTTCATTACTACGTTAAATATATTCAGTAGAGTAATATCTATGTATATTACGATATATACTTAACTAAAATAGAACATATACCAAATATTCTACGTTTACATTCGATTAATTTTGACTAAACATGTTTAAGAATTTAGTTGTTTTGCCTTTTAAGTTGCAAGGATTGATTAGTTAAGCGGTGGATTATATTTTATACGAGCTGTTGATCGCGACATTGTCCGTGTGTAATAAAAAAATAAAGCCTGTGTTACTCACAGATTAATTATCATTCTAACGGTGAAAGAATTTTTTAAATCGGCCCAGTAGTTTTTGAGTTATTTCAATAGATAAAAAATACAAATCTTTCCTCTTTATAATATTAATATAGATTACTAAAAGTAAAAATATTGTATAAACAACTATTCCCGTTAAAAATATCATATTCACAGTTCTAAGTACTATAGATAGATTTGTGTTAATTTAACTTCACCAACAGGAATAGGTTGTCGAAGCGAAATTGGAATCCATGTAAGGGGTTGGAAATTCATAGGAGACAGTTACAACGCAGTAAGCGCGCACCGCAACAATCTAATGAGTGCAATATCACCTAACTACGTTGAACACAAGTTCCCTTCTGTTTTAAACTAGAATCCATTTCAAGACAACAAATGCCACAAATGTACTTTAACTCAAACGATACACTGTACTAAAAGGTACAGTTTTATCAGGAATTGACCTCTTTATATGGAACTAGTTGTTACTCGTGACTTCGTCCATGTGAAATTCAAAAATATAGCCTATGGTACTGAGCGATAACGTAGCTTTTTAATGGTGAAAGATTTTTGAAATCGGCCCAGTACTTTTTAATAAATTTAAGTATGTACAAAAATCTAAAAATACAAATCATTTCTTTATATAATATTAGTATAGAATATGGTATAGATATAGTAAGATATATTAACAATTATCCAAACATTATCATTTTTATAAAAAATGTTTGCTTTATTATTTCTCTGTACAGAAAATCAACATCAACATTCGAACACCCTTTGTGAAAATTCAATGAATCGGAATAATAAAATTAAAACTGGCAAGAAAGTTAGACGTTTAGTTTTACCTCACGAAAATAAATTGACTTCAAGATGTCGATAGCTTACTTCTTTGTTCCAGTGTTCCGAACCAGTAAACGCATCGTATGCTCAAAAATATTGACAGATATGATCACTTCTGTATTGGAACTCGGCCAACGAACATCTAGATTTTCGGTGCGATTTGTAAGTCTATACTACTTCAACTTCCGTTCGGAATAGATATGCCATTTTAAAGTGTTGCGTTCTCGTATTAGACGTGCGTTTCGAAATATTTATACCGCAGCGCACGTCTGAAGTATTCTATATGCAACATATCCGTTCAGGTTATATTTCTCGGATTTTGTTACGCGAAAAGTTTGTCCATTTAAAAATTTTAAACCGTCAAAAATAAATGAACAGAGTGATAGGTTTGTTGCGAATTGTGTCACAAGTATGCCGTCCGAACGGATGGATGGAGTAAAACCACTCACGCTGTATGATTCCTTTTATTTATTTTAATCAAATGTGCCAGTTGTTGTTTTGATGCGGCGGGGTTTGCTGTAGCGGCAGTTTTGTGTGCTCTATATTCGCCCATGAATTCCGTTGCATGAAGCCACGGCTAGATGAATGTTTTAACATTTTACATATCCGACGAATGAATTCGTTCTCGCGGTGTTTCTTTTTTTCGTTTTATTTTGTTATTTGATACATTTATGTTGGTACTGGACAGCCGTGAGCGCGTTATACTATTTATAATCTATCTAAAATTAAACAATAAGTATTCACACGAGTGTTGTATGAATCGCATTGTTTTATATAATTTTCTTGTAGTGTTGATGTGCTTTGATTCCAGAAAATAGAATATCAAATCTCTTTGTAAATCTCAACGCTGTATCTTTTATCTAATTGATTCCACAGGCCGTTGTATTGAGGGCAGCGAGCTCTGCGCCGCGTTGTGGTCGGATTGTGCCGACAGGAGCAATCAATGGTTATGAGCCGAGAGCCTCCGCACCCAGGGGGTGGCGAGGGGACAGTAATCATTTAAAAATGGCGCGCATTCAGTGTAAAACGCATATCTGCGATTGCCGCTTACGTTCTACGATCTGATCGTCCTCTTTCTCATATCGACCTTTTCCGTTTCGTTTATTGCACACCGTTTGGGAATAGTTTTTGTCTCTACCGAACTAATCAACTCTTTTATTTGGAAACTCGAATAAGATTTTACTTTTTGCTCACATATTGTTAAGCGATACTTATGTTTCAAGAGTTTAATCCTTTAACGAACTATTGAGGTAATGCTTAAGCTATAATGGAGAAAAATGTATTTTTGAAAATGCATGCAGCAAGATGGGAAGATTTTCAGCTATTCATTCACAATAGTAGATGTTCTTTGAACAATTTGGTAGGCGAGTGGGGCTCTGCGGTGCAAATATCGATTTACATGCCACTGTATAATTCAAAGGTTGAATAATGTATTACCTTTCATTAGCACATTGGCCAGTCCCGAAGCGTATTTGCACATAAATTCGCTAACCCACACCCCCAAGGAAACCTCACGTGTGAACGATTATCCTTTGACGCGATCCCCGCTCAGTTCGTCTTTTGTTCGCATTTTCTACATCCCGAATTATATAGAGTTAATTAAAAAACGAGAACTGACCTTTGACCGCAAAACTCATCTTACCATTGTAAAACGAATGGAAGAATAATGAAAATTTCGACAAAACCTTTCTCTTATATCTGGTAACAACGTATTCACATTTGGATTAAATGATATGATCGAATTGCACATAAAAGAAATTAAATTAGTCAGTAAACATGCTGGAAATCACTTGTATTATGATTATAATATGGATGATATGTTATATATTTACGTAAAAATATTAATTGTATTACAACACAATTAATTGGCTTACCATTTTAATACAAGTTGGTGGTTATCTAATATAATCCTTGTTTGGTCGTTATCATGGGAAAATATATGGCCTTTGTAGCTGTGTTGTTACACAGATAGTCCGAGAAAGTTTGGCAATCTACATAACTTAATCCTATACGTTGATACTAACACAATACGAACGCCGAATTAGTTATACGCACTTTGAATTGCCAACCCAGTTCCGGCGAAAGGGAAGTATCCACCTACACTAATTAGGTCCAATAATTGCAAGCTTACCCCATTCGCTTGTTATTACCGTGGGATCGGATCTCCTATAATCTTTTTAACGACCATTTAAATATACTTTGTTTTATCTAAGACTAGCTTTTGCCCGTGACTTACGCGTTGTATTAAAAAAAAGTAATTACTAACTATGGCATTGGTTATTGACTGAACGTTTTTCTAGGAGTTTGACGAGTTTATAAGATACATAATAAATAAATCAAATAGACAATTTAGGTAGTTTCAAAATAGCCATCACGAAGACTTTTGATATTTCAGGTAAGTAATGTTAATAAATTAATTAAAACCATAAATTGAATGCTATAGAGATAATATTAAAAAAAACCCTGATCGGTGTATCAGAGTCGTTTTAGTTTTAATTAAGCGTCATTCGGTCATTAAGCCGTCGTGTGCAGTAAAATCGGACGTTGCAGCGTGCGCGCCGGTTAATAAGCCCCCGTGAATTTAACTCTGAACGTTCACCATAAATGAGAATCGCCAATAAATCGGGCATTATAATAAACATTAACGTTATTGTTGTACGTTAAACAGAGCCCCGCCTCAGGTGTGGCCGCAACAATGCGATAGGAATTTCAACAACTTCGATTATTGAGTGCGTCCCGAGCCGAACCCTTTGACTCCTCAAGGGGCCGGGCTGTCCATTCCGCCGACGATAATGCCGTATGGCACGTCGGAACGACATTACCTAAACCATTACATCCGATTCCATTCTCTATATTTTTTATTGACTTACCCGTAAAGTGTATTATGTAGTAATCATTTTTTAAAAAAATATTTGATAACTAATATTATAAATTCGAAAGTACGATGGATGGATGGATGTTTGTTATTGTTTGTAGTCTAAAGTTCTAAACGGATCTCGATTAAATTTGGTGTAGATATAGAACATATTCTAGAAGAACATATAGGCTACTTATTTTTGTTGTTTTAAATTTTCGTAGCGTTAAATAAAATAATTTCAATAAATAATTTCTATTTCAAATAATCAGTACTCATCCTAGGATGACATTTGCATTTTTTCACATAGTTATATTTTATGATGATAAGACATTACTTTCCTAAGTTTGTGTGTAAGTTCTTATTCAAGACAAGTCCTTTCTGAAAGCAGCTCAATATGTATTAGATTGCCAGTGACACGACAGAGCCTAATCCAATTGAGAGCTTGCATAATTTGCTACGACAATCGCCTACCGTACATCGTATTGTCGTGCGTTGAACTAATACAAGCTTAATGTCATTGAAGAGAAAACGTTTGTCTTTGCTGCTATCAACTTATTCACATGGAATAAAAGAGTACTTAATTTAAAACTGTATGGAGTACGGAAGAAGACACATTTTTCTATGTCATAAATAGTAAGTGGAATTATAATCCTATAAATTATTGCAAAATTATAGAAATAGTATCTAACAAATGATGACTATTACATGTAAATGATAAAATAACGTTATTTGCTAATTACGTGTTATTTTTCTTTACAAAATGTTAAAGAAATTGTATGATGCATACATATAGGTACACATAATTTTATTTGAAACTGCAACTTTTAGTGCAATCTTTCACAGTACTAGCGAGAAAACAATACGGGTACCTTTCACAGAGGACAAAGAGGATGTAACAAAAGAATAGACCAGACGAATCGGTGCACATTATCGCCCCCAGGGTTGGGACACACGCGACTGGCTCCGACTGGATTTAAAAACGGCGACGTAATGAAGAAAAAAACTTGAAATACGATTCAATTGATGCCATACAGTATCTCAAGGTATTTCTAAAGAATACAATATTGCATTCACATGGGATTTTTTTTTATTTTTGCAGCCGTGCACCGGACTGACTAAAACTTCAACAGTTCATGATTGTTCAAAAGTTCACACGTTTGGTAACAGTACAACACTAAAGAGGAGAGTTAGCCGCTAGAATTTTACCGACTCTATTTTTTTTTGTTTTATGATTGACAGCACACGAGCCGTGTTCGGTCGCGCGTTCCGTGCCCAGTGGCCCGTGATCCAGTGCTAAGAGACCTACCTATCCACTGAGCGGTTTGCCCACACTGTCGCACGCTGCATTCTATGTACAATTGATATAAACGTGTCCACTCGTACCTAGCCTTTGAAACCAACGATATTAAAATTTACAATGCGCCCATAGCGAAAATAAAGTACTTTGCCGGACACTTACATCCGTTCTATTTAATTACGAGAATGAAAGGGACTATCTCACTCGTGTCTAAAAAGATAAAAAGCGCACGTTCGTCCAGTTCAAACATTCATCTACAAATATAAAATTCAATTTGTGAATGAGCTCGAAAAATCTCCTACCTTATTTTTCGCTTTCATTTTGCATGAACCGAGTAGAATCCTAATTATCTTTTCCAGTTAAGCTTAAGTGAATTATTCCAGCCGCCCACTGTAGCATACAAACAAAACGGAGCTGAGTTCGCAACCTCAGTCGAAAATGCTAAAACATTAAAGGGGATTCCCGGCGCACGTATAATATTCGCTAAGCAGTGTACATACGTGGCGCATAAGCCAGCTATCTTGACGATGTTAACAGAGCCACGCTTTAGCCGGCTCAACTTTTAATAACGCCCACAAAATCGTCTAATTAATCTGATTACGTACGGACCCGCACGCCGACGCAACTCTCGCCACTAATGCTTACTTCGTACTACTAAACAATTATATCTATCTCGTACTAGTACTTATTCTCTGAGATATAAAAGCTCTTTAAAATATTCTAGTTGGAATAAAATGGATGATGATATTGAATTGTATTTCTTTATATAAAAATATGTTAGAGATATTATTTTCAAGAACGTCAAAGAAATTGTAAAAACCTAAAAGATTTGGCATATGTGTGCGTCCTATGTAAGAGTAATTACGGAGGCTCAAGATCCTTCAGCTGGCTTCACGCACACGACGAATGAGGTCTGCGACTAATGGAGATCTTATCTTCACTTCGAGATGGAGTAAGGTGGTCGGTTGTAACGGCATAAAGACGCTTTCACATAAGGACTTATCTTGCCCAAATAGAGGCCTAGTCCAGGTCATAAATAAAACCGGCTTTGATTTCTGAAGGTGACCCTGCCTTTATACGTTTCTTAGGGTCGGCTGTTGTAAAGTCCCTTTTAATAGTGTCTTGGGTAATCATACTTAATTCGTATAAAGCACATATTTTCCCATACCTTACGGTTAATCTCTATAATGACCTTTCATTAGCACTGCCATGAATTGTGGTTAAATTGTGGAGTAATTTGTATCGTGTTCATGTTACTTTCTTGAGGACGGAGTTTAATCCTTTTAAAAATTAACACTTAATGCTGCAAATTGCCGCGCTTCCGTTTCATAATCTGCGGTACAAAGAAGTCGTTTTCGAAATTATGTTATTACTTCGCCTTTGAATCTTGTAATAATATTCTGTTTTAACAAGCACTTAATTTGAGCAGGAAATTAAGCCTTTCTCATTTCTAAACTGTTCTAGAATTAAGAGGCCGCTTTATAATTACGAAAGAGCAATTGTCATTGTGTGTGGATTTACAATTTGGAATTAAACGTTAGATATTTTTAGTGAAATTTTTATTATGCATATAAATTAATGGACCCTTAAAATACAGAAATTCCGGTGCAATATTAATTTTGTTAACACGTAGATAACCTTATTACTTAATAAAGTAACTGATAACATAAATCATTTAACTATTCTCAAATTTTGGGTAAAAGCTTATTGACAGTCGATAGTAACAGTCAATGTTGCCAACAAACCAATATCATGTGATGTGAGGTTCGAGCCAGATAGGCAGCTAGATAGACGCGAATGCGACATTTCAATTTAGGTATATATTATTCATGGTAATGCGTTAAAAGCACCACCGTACAAGTTGTTCGACGAAGGCGGGAGGCGCGTAATCACTGCTCACGTGCACATCCAAGATATCTTGTACGTATAATTCAGAGCATAAAATTTTTCCTTCCCCACTATTAAACATTCCTTTGTAAAGAGATGATTAGAAATCTGCAAATATTTAACAATTCCTAAACGATTAACCTAATACAAAATTTGACCAATCATTTGTCGTAATTCGATTTAACGTTTCGAGCAAATTTCAAATAGTTTGTTCATTGCGAAACAAGATTCATCTATTGAATACCACGCATAAATCTTGCATTGCAGTTTCGGACTGGATTCGATAGCGTCGCAGCGTTTATGGGCGTAAATATTCAAATAATACCTATGCACACATTCCAGAACGGATTCCAAAAGTGATATCTATGCATCTGTTTTGGCTTAGGACTTGATTTATCGTTTTCAGTGTTTGCTATCAATATTTACATGTAATAAATTCTAATTAATGGTTGTTATTTTGAAATTAACTACATTACTACAAATTCAATCTCAATTAGAGTTAATAAATCAAGAAATACAAATAAATAGGATACTAAAAATGCTCATCATCTCGCTCGAAATACGTTTATGCGTACTTCTCTAATTTTAAAGGCATATAACAGTATAGTTAATAGTCACTTGGCTATAAGTACATAAACTTGTACCCTAGTATGAAGGTCGGACTCGAGGCAACATCTATTATTCATCACTGAAGACACGGGAACGAAATTTGTGTAAGTGCGTTGTGATCCAGCCAATCTCGCCATCTTTATTTCATCCGCAATAAATGGATTACACTACTCACAAACCTTGTAGCGTTAGAAGCGGCTTTTATTTGGCTTCGTAAGCGATTCGCTTTTAGTTTGTTTTACGAAATGTGTTAAGGAGCTTGTTTAGGGTTTGCACAAATACAATTTTGGTTATAATACTCCAGGGTTGTCGAAATGCGTAAGCAGCCAATAAAATTTACTCTCTGATTTCATGAACAAAGACATGATTGGTATTTAATTACTTACTTGACATGAAATAAATTCATTTTAAAAGCTTTTGCATGGTCGACGTGCAAATAGTATAGAAGTAGGAAGATTCGGCGCAGATCCTTCAAATGGCGTACTGTTTACGTAGCAACCACTAGACGTGCGCTCGCATGCAGGCGTCGGCGAGTGATAGATTGTAGTCGATGCAACACATGCGGTCCATGTTAAAACGGTCAATGACCTCAAAACATATCCAGTATACTATCACAAGTCTAGATATGTGTTATATAAAATTTGGATTAGAATTTGTTACAAGTTTCTTTAATTAAACTTTATTATTTTACTATACTACTATTACTACTATTACTTTGTAGCATGTCTATTGTCACATCCTGGGACAAAAACGGCATTAGCTTCGGCTTTTAATTTTGCTATTATTTACAATCTTTAAAATAATTAGTATAAAACTGCCTTAATGTATTTAAAAGAATTTTTATTGTCACAAGTAAATTTAATTTGTCGAGACAACAATTCTTCAAAATTACCTTAATAAATTTGTCATATCAAGCTAAGCTCACCTGTGCTCCCGACCCTTAGGAACGTTACTCTAAAACATAAATTGTAAGTGGAAGTAATTGTAGAAGCTCTCACTAGGCCTTGAGGCTGGAATGTGTCGAATTACCTGCCACTAGCTTTAAGACTTGTAATTTATACCCGTTCTGATAAACCGAAGGTCTTGGAACAGACTAAATAATGTATCATTTTGAAATACGAATTTTCAATATTCCTGTTTATATTGATTTAATATTGAATACAATATTTTATAAGATTTTTAATTATTTCATAATCTTTCGATGAATATTTCAAATCACTAATCTCAGCAAATATTGACAACCATTTAGATATTACGATCATGTAATAGTATCAGGTAGATAAGGTAAGTTGGTTTAGTAATAAAGTATTTGTTTCTAAAAGTAAACGATGTATCATTTTAAATGCACAAAGTAAAGATAGCAAGAAAGGATTACTCGGAGTACTTTTCTGCGGTTAGTTTCAGTTGCGTATATTACGGTTTATAGCAAAAAGTCGGGGTTTTGATTGACGCCGGCAATCGGCTTAATGTAACCTCGAGGCAAGTTTTGCGCGGCTCACAAACGACTGTTTAAATTCAGGGGCCTACGCAATCGCTCACACGTCATAACGAAGGAGCTTTTCATATAATTCATTTCCCCTTTTGATATTTGTCTTAGAATGTGATCTTCTGAACGCGTATATTCCCAAACTGTATCCAAAAGGGTTTTACCGGTGAAGTTGGAATGTTTTCGAAAAAAGTTTTGTGAACACACGTACGTCTTGTCTTATTACAACCATTCGTACAAATTGAAACAGGATCCTGTTTTATGATATATAGAACTATATTGGGCGTATGGTTTATTTTCGTCGTTCGAGATTACGTGACTAGAAATAGTAAAATCGGATGGTGATGTTGATAATGTAAGTCGTAATGGGCCATTGCCAATAAAATCTTATAGGTAAGCAATGGATTGAAAGAAACGAGGTCATTGTAAGGGATGGGCCTTACAATAACGAATTATTAAATATGTTACGACACCAGCGAAAGATGTAGTTAATAAGAGTTTTATCTACTTATTACAATTTTAATTTAACAACAATAATTATAATCTCACTCATTATTAATAGGTAAACATTTATACAATTAAATTAACTGGTGACAATTAAAATTATTTCCTCTACAGGTACATTAAAATTTTAAATTATTTTCCAAATTTATTTTTGATCGGAAAAGCAAATCATGTTTTATAGATTGCCGTTTATAAAGTTTCGCATAAAAAGCTTCTATGAAAAACTTTATAACTTGGCAATATCGCGTACTTGTCTTGAGCAAATGAATAATTATTGAAATTTAAATTCTTATTTTCAATCTTATTACGAAGTTCCGTAACGCTCCCGCTTTTTGTATAATTGAAGAGTTTCATCCGTAAGAACGAAGTTCAAATCTTTTCTCAAATAAATTACAACGTTTCAGTTTATTTGATTTATATTTTAAGTTTGAAATACGACTTAGTGTATGTAAGAAAAAATTCCACGAAGATTTGGCTAGAAAACTGACTCAGATTAAAAAAAATCTCAATTTTAGGTGACACAAACTTATTTTTGTGCGTTACCAATAAGTAAAAAACAAATTGAAATTAAGAAAAAACATTTGATTAAATATGATATTTTAGTTTCAATATAATGTTAATCGCATTATTTAGTTCACGCTGAAGGGTATTCTGATATTATCCATAACCAGGTTGGTACATGTATAGTGTATGTGTTCGGGTCATTTGCTCGCACCATTACCAACAGCCGGCGCCGCTCGTACGCACAACAATTTCTTCATTTCACAGCGAAATTTCAACACGATACGCGATTATCAGCCTTAAAACTATTTCCAATATACGCTTCTATTTCGCTAGAACATTTTTTATATGGAATAAGAGATAAACTTTAATATGTATTACTTTACTCATACCTTTACGTAAATATTTTGCTCTTTCGAACTTTGATCCCTTCAAAGATAGGGCAACAGATTAATATCGTAACTTTTGCCAACAAACTTAGCAACCGCTGCGGCTGACCGAAAGTTTCATGTGGTTGATAATTTACATAATAGAAGACGGTTGGTCTCTCTATCGGGGTCATCCAAACTTCTGTGGATTAGGGCTTTCACGGGCAGGGCTTATCGGATTTTGGACGCATTTCGGGATACTTGCGATAGCGAAGTCATTACGGATATCCGATTTATATGCAGATCGGGGCCGCAGAGCCGGCGATAGCTGCGCCGCGCCGAAGTGTCCGCACGGCCGAGCTACCAAGATGTGCTTTCTACTTCGATCGACACGTCGATAATATATCTATTACTGCGATAGTAAACCGTTACTCCAACAAGATAATACAATTTATTAATTTTATCATTTCGAATCCGAAATCCTCCAACTTTTCCACTCTCGACCCGACGAAGACAGACCCTCTATTGTAAGGATTTAACAATTTCTCCGCCTCGTTGCATTTCACAGAGTAATAATAAAATATCACAATGGATGTCAAGCCTATTCATGATAAGTGCCCAAGATGAAGAGCGTCAGTGGCAAATTTCACGAAATCAGATAACGAATGAATTGTTTTATTGTGATGGTGATCCGCTTCTATTATGAAAACTTATTTAAACGATTTAACATGAAATCGCTATCGAAAGTTGGAAAGTTAGATTAACAGAAAGTTGAAACATTTTGAACAAATCCGTGTTTAAAAGTGGAAACAATTATTACACTTTACAAGTTTTTAATTTTTGTTAATTAAATTTACAGATTTAAAAATTTTGATTTATCAATATTGTAGATTAAAATTTTAATATGCTTTCAACCTTTGAATCTCTGTAATAGTTTTTGAAAACAACCAATAACAGACTTTATGTTTCAATGTTTATTTGATTATAAATTTATATAACTAGACCAGTTTTATTTAAATATTTATAAAGTATATGTTTTAGGTACGTTTTCATTTTATTTTTATTACTGCTTGTTTTTTTCCTTACAATTTTAAATAATCCGTTATATAGACAATGAATAAGTAATCCCGAAAACCCTTATTATTTTAACTACTCAACTGTCAAGCGCATGTTGTTTTTTGTTCAGAATTTCCACCGAAGTTTGATGGAAAAAAGGAATGAAAAACCCAACACATCATTCATCTTTCAGCCGGCCTGTCTATTATGAGTTGCAGTTTTAAAAAGTTGGTAATTAACATCAGGGCGCGATTCGGGCCAGGTCCAAACTTTTAAAGTGTTTACGAAGTTTCAGAAATACCCCGATCATTAAAGTGATGGGCGGACTTTGTTCGATAAGTTTATAATATTTTACGAGGAGTTTATTTAAGACTGTAAACGAAAATGATAACAAAAATACGATATTAATAAAGTTAAAAGATTTTATCTACAAATTGTTTCTGTCTTAACATTTTTTTTTCATGTTTTAGTGTAAAGTTTATATTGTTTTTTATTTAGAAGATGTCAATAAAAAATACATTCATATACAAACGGTAAACAATTCAAGATAATTAAATATTGAATGTATTTTCTTCTTTTCTTCACACGTTACATATTCTTTGAAGTGTCTACATTCTATTGATTTGTATAGCCAACAATAGATGGCGCTGAAGTGTTTCAGTGGTTAAGGGAGCACACAGATTTCCAATCATCTCGTTACCCTTATGATTATTCTATATCCCGTATTAAGAAACGTACTCGAACAGGATCTATTATTCATTCGAAGATTACGTTTGATTTGGGACAATATTGGAGGCAGGTTTCTTAAGAAAATTATTACGAAGACTATCGCTTAATCCTGATTTAATATAATTATGAATTATTGATTTGTGGGATTTTGTCCTTTAACGGCTTTGTTATCTAGATAAATAAATAAATAAAATAATATTGATAGTCTTCAAAGAATAATATTTTCAATAAAAATCTAGAATTTAAAACATTGAAATCCCGAATGTTTGAGTTTTAATATTGAAGAAAAAAAAATGTAGCTTGCAATTTCCGTTTGGGATCTATGATGACATCCTGTCATCTGTTGGATTTTGTTCGTGTTTTACATGTTGATATACAGTTGATTTTTGGTGGAAAATATCTGAAATAATTTCCTGCTCCTCTCCTGTTTGTCTCGTACTCAAGCGCAGGTTAATAATTAATGAAGCGAATTCGGTCGAGTTTTGTTTGTTAAAGTGATTATTCAAATACGAAAAACGTTTTCGGGTTTTCCTAAACTTCTCTCATATTTTATTCATCGATTTTTCACGGTTCGAGACATTCGTAATTGTTTTCAAGATTTTATTTTCTCCATATTCTGCGTACGCTAAAGTAGCAAATAATATTACAGATATATTTGTCTTCGTCCATTTTTTTAACATTTTCTGCTATGAAGTAGATAGATGAGTTTGTTGACACTGTCACGTCTATTTTATAAGCTATTATTATCATTTATCGATATCATAAAAATAAATGTTGTGCT
Organism: Papilio polytes; assembly: GCF_000836215.1. Taxonomy (NCBI): domain Eukaryota; kingdom Metazoa; phylum Arthropoda; class Insecta; order Lepidoptera; family Papilionidae; genus Papilio; species Papilio polytes. The sequence continues at coordinate 1,004,561 of NW_013527915.1, forward strand.
TTTCCTAAGCTGTTAAATGTTCAGATTTTTGTTCTAATTTTTTATCATGTTACTATTTATTTACTATGTACAATTACAAAACAGTTAATAGTTTAGTGTGATCTCGGCAACCGTACCGACATGCCTACGGCGATTATTTTAGTACTATTTAGAAACATAATTGTATTACTGGTCTCGTTAATTGTTAAATAGAGGGTGCTTTATTAAATACGCTTTTCAATTAAAACAGGACGTGGTTAGGATATTTCAAAACTTTAACTTGGCGTTTCCATCTATTTAATTTCTAGTTTGGTAAAATTTAATTCCACAATAAGAATATTGAGTTATTTTTTATATTATTTTCATTAGATTCCTTTCTTTGCTGGCCTTCAAAGAAAACTAATCCTATCTCGGGATTATTCCGTACTACTCCCAATCAATTCGCCTATAAAAACAAAAGGATAAAATGTCGCTATCCTTTCCTGAGAGTTTTGTCCTCGGAGAATCATTACGTAAATACGACAAAATTGCAGAGGATTCTGGCCTCCAAAGGGGTGTTATTTATGAAGGGCACGGGGTGAAGTGTATCTGAGCGTCTCTATTAGCTTACCTTATATTTTCTTCTCCGAGTTAATTGTTATGTCGCCTGTAAGAGCAGGTGGCTTGTCTCATTAGCCGCGGCCGGCGGCGCCGCGGGCGAGTTAATGCCCGGCCACGGAACTTGAGAGCCGCTCCGGGAACTCCGACCCGCGGAAATATTTAAACAAATTAAAACTTTTTCTTTATGCTATTTCCCGAAGAGCTTCCTTATTCTGATTCGTTTTTATTGAGTTTTCTCCCAGTTTCAACCGACTTGCCAAATGTAGGAGGTTCTAATTGGGTTCGAGGGTATTTTTTTGTTAAAAAGTTCATTATTTTTAAGTATATTGAAATTCTTTAACTCGGAGCGGGGAGTTAATTTAATGTTTTTTGTTTTTCTGTGTCTTAATTATAACTAATCAAAGAAAACTTCAATGGTGTGAAGAAAAGTATTATGTTTTATAAGTTACCTAACTAAACTAAAAGTAAGCAAAAATTCAATTAAGAATCAAGTTAAAATCAAATTAATATTTTAGTAATTTTAATGCCCATTAAAACTGTGTAATTTAAATTCACTAAAACAATCCAGTTGCCCAAAGTTTGTACAAACTTAATCTATTTGTAAACCACTCTCGAACACCTTCGTTTTATCTCTGTCTGGAGAATACCGAGAGAAATTCTCTCAATAATTGTCAACCACCTGTTCTTAAGACTTTGTATAACTACATATTATGCGTTCAATATTCTTCGCTACAAGCATTAAAAAGGTAGACAAGAAACAAGCAAAATATAGACAGGTAATCACATTGGTTTTAATCATTATAACAACATGTTTACAATTTATTTAACACCAACCTTATATGCAATATTTTTTGTCGTTTTAAGATGCCAATTTGTCTTGCACTCAGAGTTCTAAAATTTTTTACTTAAGAAGTCGCTCAGTGTAAATTTCTCATACAAACATCCACTAAGAAAGCTTTCTTAGCAACCATTTAACAACTAGAAATGTGACAGTTACTCTTTAAGCAATTACAGTTTGACGTAGTGCACAGATCGCTGGCAATATTGTTAGTGTTCAAGAAGGATTGCTGGTATTTTGATGGACACAATGCTGACCGTTACGACCGGACAATGAATAGTTTGGGAACTGCTAAGTAACCGTTAGTTACCAGAGTCAGGAAAACAATTGCATAGTTCGTGAATTCCTCTTCGATGCTGACGGCTCTAATTTGGCAGAATGACTGATTGTTACCATTAGACGCGTAATTATTTACTGTTGAAATTGTAGCAACAATTAACAGTAGAGAAAAGTCTTACTATTAAATTATTTTTCTCAATAGCAATAATTAACTGATTATTAAATTTCTCAATTTGAACCACTATTAAGTGTTATCTAAACACAATTATGGTTACTATTCGAACCGTAATACAAAAATCATATTGTTCAACAGTTTACATCTAGGAAAACATAACTGCTTAAAGAAAAGTTATAAAGTAAAATATAATAAAACGTTTAAATTAAGACATTGTTTGACTACCGTTTAGAGCTTAAAACAAGAGAAATCAGAATAAATCTCATAAACAGCTGCTTAAGAAAGATAAAAAATAGATTTTCTTAAACGAGCTCGTACCTACGACGACCAAATTAATGCGACAGGTATCTCCGGGGGCCGACACAGTCTCCCTCTTAAATAAAATACTTAATAATAAAGTCGACTGTTTTAGAAGAATCTTGACGACATTACAGATAAATTACGTGCCTCTAGTGATGTGGAGATTTTAAAAATAGATTGATATTTTGAATAGAACTGAGTAGTTATAAATAAGAACCACAATTAATTGTATTTATCAATTTTATTCATTGAAAATATAATTAACTTTATTATTTCAATATGTTTCAACGAGACTTAGGAGTAACTTAACATTTCTGAAATTCGACAACTTTTTATGGTATTTTTATAAAAAAAAAGTTTAGTGAAAGAAATTTTCTAACGAAATTGTAGAACGTCAATGATGACAAAACGTAAAGGAAAGCTGTAAAGAATCAGTAAAAACTTGTTTTATCCGCTGCCATGGTCGGTCGAGGCTATAAAAATTCCGGGCGTCTACATTGTACATTGTCTCCAATTTCGCTCACTCACCCGGGCCGCGATGAAAAATATTTGAGCAAAGAGTGGAATTAGTAAAGTTGTAGGAAATTCCACGCGGGCACCACGCCACACATTGCCCGAATATTAAAAGGCGAATTAGACTGGTCACGACACGACGAGTTCATAAATGTTCTTATTAAGGCACAACTTGTTAGGGGCCACTTGAGGTTACGTGACTGTAGTGGCCGCTGCAAAGTTAGATTTTATACCTTAGCAACGCGCTGCACATTTGCGCTGCACTTTCTTATTGATAAACTGCAATATCAAGTTCAATAAAAAACGAAAATGTTAATATTTGAAATTGCCTTGCATTTTTGAGCGATTTTCGTAGCTTCGTACTACGACGCTCTAATGTAGCGAAGCTTTCGTAGCATAGTGCTACACCATACGAATAAAAACCACACGGTCAAATATCATACAATGTAGCACTTAGCTTTACACGTAGAAGAGAACTATTAATATCAAGGCTCGTCCCATTTAATATGTACAAAAGACGGACTAGAGTAAGGATAAAGTACAAGTTTACCACAATGTTATTAACTAGTTAATGTTAAATCTAAAATGAAACTAAGCAGACATTGTATCCCTCCGCATAACCCACGCAGTCTCATAAACTATTTCAACCACAACAGTATACAGAAATAAAATTCAACTACATAAAAAGAATAAGACCAATGTCTCTATATAAGTTGGAAGGGTAAATGTCAGTGTCTTATATAAAAACGTAATTTCTTTATATTTTTGTGAATATTACTGACGCTGAACTAGTAAGTTCACTAGACACCTACGCCTCCTAAATATTAGATATTCGATTGTTTTTACTGTTAACAGAATACTTTGTTTATTCGCTACTGAGTTACTCGATATGACACTTATATCAGAGTGCCTACAAAGCCGCCAAGTCGGTATCGACTGTCTTTTGCTCGCATGTCAACTTTCTATTTTCGTCACATAGCGCTGCTGGGAACCACCAGATGGCGCCACTGACAGTAGCATCGTTTTAATATCGGTTGTTAGATTCAAATAACAACTCAGTAATAGAGCACACGGATTGCAAGTCTTGTATTCCGCTAATATTTCATGATGTAATTGTGAAATTGCCGGGTAATTTAAAAGGAGTGTTTTTTTATTTATAAAACGGATTGGACGGACAACTTGTCCGTTGTTGACCGAATATGGACGATTATAAACGTGTTTTGCATCTTTTATCAAAGTGGCAAATAAACAACAATAAACACGAAAGTTTGGAAACAAAAAGCGAACGCGTTCTTAAAAACATCGTGCCTCTGGAGGCCTTTTCGCGCCTGTCCGTACGACGGTCTAGCAATTCCCACTCAAACAAATCACTACTAAACAAACGTTTCTACAGGTAAGAATAATTCAACGAAAGGTCACCTGTTACGGGTATTCGACATCGATCATCGGGAGTGCGTTCCGTCGACCTTCCCTCGTAATGTCGCCCCGGGGAGCGCCCGGCAGACTCTGCAGCGAGACAAAACCCACCCTCCCTCCGCCCTCGCCTGTCACGCAGAACTTGCTTTATACAAACGAACATTTTTTACGCCGCATTTCAAATCCGCTCCCATCCTATATACCTTTCGTATTTGACACGTGTCGTATGACATATGAAAATTTAATAAAGCATAGAATTTGTAATTACAACTCGTGAATGTGTGACGCGTTTACGACGTTCTCAATATTAAACTGTTATTTCAAAGTGTTCGGGATTTATTAGTGTTTTACTCGTGAACGGTGAATTTTATAAGCGTACCTTGGTGACCGAATTTAGGTGTGCGCCAGGTGACAGCGTATCTCCGCTCGCGTGTATTGTTCGCGTCCTAGCCGCCGACTTTCCATTTATTTCTCTATGAATACGTTATTACCTGCTCGCCCTCGCTTATCAAAGTTTATTTGCAGCGTGTGGTTTACTCTGTACCGGTGCTTATTCGTTATTACAGCGCCCGAGTGTTTTATTGCCAGGGCGGGGCCGAAATCGCGCACGACGCCCTTGTTTTTTATTCGCATTTTTCCCTCACGATCTTTACAGGATTTAAAGTTTATAGTATTATTTTCTCTTGTTACAGATCGAGGACGCCATGTTAATGTTCGACAAACAAACCAACAGGCACAGAGGTAAGTGGCGATTCAAACATTTCATTTTCACATCTTTAATAAAGTTAGAAAAGATGGCAATCTCACCAACATTCAAAATAAATTTACTAACTTGTATTTCCTTTTGAAATCATTTCATCTCTTTTTGTATAAACAACAATAAAAAATATCACAGTAAGCACATAAATAAGTGTATATTTATCATAAACAAAAACAAAGAAATCTCTCAGTCCCTTGCGTGTCACATGGGAAAATAATAATATTACTTTTGTAAGCGTCTCGCCTCATTTTGTTGGTCGTCTTCGCCGCAAAGTCGATACTGGTTAACTAGCAACGGATAAATACAGCCACTGACCTTCTATAAACATTTACCAACGAACAGAGACCCCTCTGGATTACAGAGCAATACTTTTTATCACTAACCAAAGCTAGAAGCAGGAAAGTCAATGCGGTTCTAGTGAGAATGGAGGGTGTTACGGCTGAGGCGTATCGAAGCGAATCGTCGGGTTCGGGGAGCGTCGTCACTAAATAGGTTCACCGTTTTCGGTATTGTACTCCCTCCCTCGTATTACGACTATGCCCTACTAATAAATAACAAATCGATGCGCAAATAAAATACATGTTTTCGTCATGGAGATTTCCCGATACCGCTCCCTGTCGTGTAGAAACAAATGTGAGAACTCTGTTCTTAGAATTTAAACAACTAAAAGAAATGTAATTTACAAATACGATTTACGAAACAGATTGTTGTATGAAATAACTCGCAAAATTTAACGTAAAGGTCCTTATTATTTCGGTAAAATGTATACAAGAGTAACGTTATCATTTTGAAAAATGGCGGCAAATAAATTGTACCCCAAAATACTACAGTCCCCCGGCCTGGATAATCAGTTGCTCTCATTATCCTCACAACGCGTAAGATTTTAATTAAAACCCACGGAAATCGTATCAAGGACGGCCATCTTTTGTTGCAAACGAAGGTTCCCTCAAACAGACACAGAAATACAATGCTGAATTTACTTTTGAAATACTCATTAGACAAAATCAAGTTGACCTGAATACTTCGGCTAGACGAATTATTTTAGATCTTACTGCTAGGTTGAAAAAGTAATTCACCCTTTTATTTTAAAGTAAAATAAAAACTCTTTTTAAATAATGTTTATTTTAAAACTATCAGTTTTTTGTTAGACACGAATATAGAATGTTTCAAATTTAAAAAAAAAATGAGTCCCTACGTTGCACTTTCAACAACTGTCCATCTTATATATGCATATTGACAATATTATAGTATTCTTTAATGCCATGCCAGTATTATAGGGTCACGCCCAAAGTTGCCCTTAATGACCGCATTTCGAAATTGAAAATTGTCATGCCATAATGCGTCTCCCCTTTTAGTTTATGATATCAATTCATCTATAAATAAAAATATGTAGTGCCATAAACCGCACCTAATAACCGCTAGTGTGTTATTATTCCGAAACATAATCAGTCGGGTCGGGTATTCGGCGCAACAAATGTAAAAATATCCCCTGTTTATTTGTATCAGTCTCGGCCTAAAGGCAACCCGAAAGCGTATTCAGGCTGAATATGAATGCAAACTGCCCCAGCGAACGGCCGGAATGGCGAAAATCAAATTAGGTATGGCGTGAATACTTCACGGCGACGTCGGGAAAAAAATTGAAATCAAATATTCATTGACTTTCAACCGGATAAGCCGGCCCGCAGCCATTTCAATACATTTTATTATCTATTTTTCGATGTGGCGTCGATCCAGCCACGACACAGTCTCGCTTCTTCGCAGCTCACTGATTTCTGTCCGAATGAATCGAAAAAGCTAATAAATATTGCATCAGCTCATTATGGTTTTCATTGATATTTTAATCCCACAAAAATATACACAATATCTGCAACATGTTAAATGAATACTTAGAAACTATTAAAAATACTTTTGTAAGCAAAAGTAAATATAGTACTAAAGAATTCATATGAACTTTGATTTAAACTCCCAAATAAAATATTAGTATGCCTATATTTTAGGTTGAAATTTGTTTTCTGAATGGCTGAGTATATTTAATTAATCTAAGCAATGATAAATATCACTATAACAAAGAAAAGGCGAATTTACTTTCGCGATATATCTGTTAATTATTCATCCTTCTAAGCGGATTTCAATTTATTTTTATAAATCACGTGTTGAATGGGGTCTTAATTTAATGGGCGATATTAATGCAAAGCTGTTGAATCTGTGAAAAATAAAAAACCTTTTAGCCTTTTCAGTACATTAAATATGCGCGAATAATGCGTTTAATGGCACCCTTTACTTTTATTTACGACCGTTCTCGGTTAAAAAAATAATAATTAACGAGGTCCTTTTTCAAAAACTGCCCATTGTCTTTTTTGTAATTAAATTCTCTGCTAATGTTTTATTTGTCTATAATAGCATTTTCCATCAACAAATTATTTTTCAATTTCGTAGCTGTTTGTAAAATAAGACATCCTGTATCACATTTCCAGTACTGGGTACATATAATATTAGAATAAGTAAGTACTTAAATCGGTACTTTAGTCTCTATCAGTCGTGAACGTGATAGATCCTTTTAATATATCGTAAATAAATAACTTAACGAAGTAACTTTCTTTGAAAAATCCTACGTTAATTGTACTTCTAGGAAATTGAATACAGTGTTGCTGTACATTATCAGAAGTCAGTCTTAAAATGTTCTATTCGTAGAAGGTTCCTCTCTCACCTACGGGACACATTTGTCACAGTGCGTGCCTCTATACCGTGAAAATTTCACATCCAACTTTGCATAGCCCTTGTGTTATCTATTTTTCATTTCCCGTTCGTGATGTGTAAAGTAGCCTATTGCGTGAATCATAAATGGTGATCGTTTTCGTCAGACCCCATAAAATTTCTTTTAGACAAGAAACGTTATAGTGTTTTAAATTTTTATTCCTTTACAACAACCGTTCCGTTTTATTAGTCGTAAAATAGCAAGGCTCGAATTACATTTCGGATTAACGAACCCACATTGAATTTTAATTTAAAATAAGCTATTATCTGTAAGTATTCGTTACGTTGAAAGTGGAGGGTAATGATAATCATGATACATTTTTCAGGTATTATAAAGCTTCTTAAACACTTCACTTGTGGTTCGTGCGGTCGATAAAATAATGCAATCTCCACCTTACGACTGAATACTTAAGATTGTTTGCGGAATCTTGTATATTTGTAAATATTCAGCGGGCGTTAAGTGGCAGCACGTGGCGAGTCCCTTGGGAGAGGCGGGAACACGTTGGATGTATCAACCCGGAAACCGGTCTAACAGCATTACATATTTCGAACAAATCGCATTTTTATTTTCATACAAAACTTCTAGCTGTTTTTACGACAAATTTATTGAAAAACATTTCACTTGGATCACGCGAAGCGAAACTAATGGGCGATAAAGCAAGTGAAAAAATGTTTTTAATATTTTAGTAGCACTTTACTGATATCGAATAGTTGTTATGGCTGATCCCTTGGAAGCTTTACTTAGTATATTGAATCTTGAATGATGAGCCGCCTGTAGGAACACTTCAACTGAGATTGATAATCGATTATGACTATACTTAAAAGTAAACCTAAAGTTTTAGTAGCTGGGTGTGGTGAGTTTCGATTATAGAGTCCCTCGTGGGATGGGGCTGAGAATGCATTCCATGTGCGGTGCGATGCATAATATAAAGTATTTTAAAAGCTCTTGGGAGCTTTCGGTTATCAGATGCTTTCCGTCTTATTTTTGAATAAGTGAAGACACAAGTGAATTGTTTATAAAAGTAGTACGCGCATTTAATAATCATTACAGGCATCAAATTTACAAAAAAAATCCTTACTAAAAATACACAATATTTTTCATTCCTAAACAATTCTTTTTATCTTTGTCCTATTATATAAGGCTTGCTTGACTACAAACTACAAGTTCTATTTCCCACTGATTAAGGACTTAGCTATTAAGCCGACAGCTGGAGTATTCAAAGCCATCAAGCTAAATGTGCAAACGGAATGACCATTTGAAAGACAAGTACTGCGTCCGCTTGATATAGACTACCAATTTCGCTAAAATCCTGCAATTCACAGTATCTGCATTGGCACTGAGCTGTCATTAATTAGGTTGCGATCACGATAGATCAGGAATTAGTGGAGCAATGTGAACACTTCGTTTAAGATATAGCATACATTTAAAAGTAAACGATAGATACTTTGCAGTATATAAAAGTAATAGACGCTTTAAATCAATAAATTGTTAATTATCTGAAGCAAAACACATGAATAGATTAAAACTAAATGATATTAGGAACTAAAAGGACGTATTACCGACTCCACCCATCTGTGTCTCACATTTGTATATTCATACCTGAATTTGAGTTATAAAATCCACCTCTCCATTTCTTATTATTTATCAAAGATATTAATTAATTAACAACACGTCCAAAAACAACCCATTTATTCATTTACCTTATAACCCGCACTACATTATTAATAGGTTGACGGGCCATATCTCCCTATTGCAATATAAGTCTATTTACGCGTTAGTGGGAGACTTAAGTCCCCACGGGTAAACGGCGGGAAGTGGTAGAGAGCGTAGGAAATACTCCAGAGAATTTTACCACGATTCTCTTTCCGATCATTCTTTATATGTATGTTTGCAGTAATATACGATTGATAAATTCTAAATATTTGATGTTTGAAATGTAGACAAATAAATGTATATTTTAAGAGAATAATTAACCGATTCGATTGAGAAAGAAAGTATCATTCAATTCATTGTTAAGATACGATTTCGAATGTGGATCATTACTATCGACAATACAATTGCGAAATACATCCGAAGAGATTACATTTCAGCTGAAACCCAATATAGTACTATAATTTCATTGGAATCAGCAACAATAGCCTTTTAAGAGCGGTTGGCAATAAATCGAAGGCACGAATTGATCGTCAATGAAGCATTAAGAAGGCAGCGCTTTCACAATATACATTAGAAGTGTGTTTTATCGAATCACTTCCTACGGGACAAGGCTACAAAAAGGAATGATTGTAAAAATAGTGAGTGCGGGAAATGACACTGTGGAAGGGCGACTATTGACAACGTTACAAGGGAAAGTAAATAAAGTGCTAGCAATTGAAAAGTCATCCATTCTAAGACCGCAGAAAATTGACTGGAAGGTTTACATTGTCAAGTTTTTGAACAATAAGCGAAGCGCTCGCTGAACGAATAGGTTCATGGTATTGCAATTACGAGGCTAGGCTCGTGTTAGCTTTGTGTCGCTTAATGAAGGTTTTATTGTTGTAAGTCAAGTGTTTCGAACATGCACTTGGTAATTCCAGTAACTACTAGTCTATTTATAATTTAGAATGGTTTTATAAACTTGAATTATCTATCGAAGAACAGTACTTTAAGTAATAAAGTCATGATAATGTAAGTGTTAATTCTGTTATAAAGTACGATAAAATATTCATTTACGCTTACGGAATAATTAGCTTAATTCGATATATATCTTGGGAACTCAATCTGCAGAGTGCAAAGGTGAACGTATCGCCACAACGCCTGCGTGAATACAAATTACGAAGTAAAACGAAGTAGACAAATACAAACTAAATCTCGGCACGAATCTGACATGCTGGCGTTATTAGATAACACGGCGTTAGCTAAATGTGCTCACGCCCTGATACAATTACTTTGATAGAAAAAAATATTACATTAATTGTATCTAATGTTTTATCGTATTATACCTGTGTGTCATCGCATTTTTGGTTTGTTTCTTACTATCTGTTGCTGGCGACTTCGCCTCCGTGTAATTAAAAAATAATAAAATATTGCATATGTTTTTTGAAATCGGCCAAGTAGTTTTTAAATTATTTCAATACTTGTATTTATAATTATATATCTTTATAATATTTGTATAGATAAAGCACCGATGTTATACATAAAAGCATATAATTACAATTTCATTAAAAAATTTCAGTCTTCTGAATTAAAAAACAGCTTTTTTAAATCACCCCGTTACTTTATAATCTTTTACCATATTTAAACAAAAGTGTAAATAACTATTATCTAAACGCTCTACTGTTTATTTGTCACATATGAATTAAAAAATATTATTGAATGAAATTGTTTCTGTAACATTAGCCCTTGTTTTGGTTACATTAAAGGATTCCTGACATAATTATCTCGAAGCGACTTACAACGCACCCATTTATTAACCATCTTAATTACTAAGGCCAAGTTAATTACACCGGGTAAAACTTAGCGCCTAAGAGCGTTATCCCGTTAATTTAGTACAAAGTCGGTTTCGTGGAAATCTCTTTATGTCATCCTTCTGCGGGATATCGCCGAAGTTGTTTCGAATGATGCCAATTGGTACTCCTTAATGGGGCCCTAAACTTTTTCCGTAATAAAATTATGGAAAAGATCTCTGAAACTCCTTGGAACAATTACTATTATTTATGGCTTCAATAATTTACTGTCAAGAGCAGTGCCGCTGTACGGATAAAGACGATGTTATCTTTGCAGGATTTTCTCATAATCTAACTGTGAATTTGATTCACTGTAGTAGATGAGGGTGTCTACTTGTTCTAATTTAACATTATTCATAAAAATTTATTAATTTCTCGTAATATATAACTTTAATTTATCAAAGGCTTTAACCGTCATAAAGTCGAAAGTCATCCTTTGGGCATAAAGAATTTTTTTTAAACATTTTATGTTAAGAAGCATTATATTTATTCAATAATAACTCCCACTTGTATACCGCATCACTCGAGTATCGTAATATATTAGGGATTGCTCCGCATGAGGGAGTATAAAGCTTTAGTTTTTCAGAAGGACTCATAAAGAAGAATGAAATAAATCGTATTGGAACCCCTGCTGATATTGCGGTTGTCTGTAGACGACAGTGAGTAAGCTTTATAAAGTGGCTCTAGGCATTTGCCTTTTTCAATACTTATACATAAAACAACTGTCTGTGTGTAGGCGACTCTATCAAATACGAAACTGTAGTTACTTTTCTTACAAATAAAGCGGTTTAGTTGTCAAATACAAAACATTTAGTTAATCAAGCGTAAAACCAGTCGCTCCAACCATTGATTGAATTAGTAATTAATAAATAGTAAGCTAACAATACAATGTTACTTAGGATCTCCGTTTTAACCTTCAAAAGCTACTAGCTAACGTGCGATGTAGGCTATCAAGCCGAGTGTGCCCACGATTTCGCTTTGCCAGTACTCTGGGACACAATCGCAATCAGTCTAATATGTTGAACAGTGGGTCTATCTCATTATCATGGACGACCACAGGTGAATGATGGCGCGGCACGAGCGCCGGCGGCCGTTTTGTTTGTGGTCGATTTAACGCCGGGGACAAATTGCGTGTTCGCCGCCGCAGCCCAGAGATCATTCCGGAGCCGAGAGGAATAAATCGACTGATTACTTTCACAATACGAAATGTAAAGAGAATTACAACGCACACGGCATTCTGGCTTAAATCTGTGAACTCGTGTGGAGTTTATTTCACGTGAATTAACGTTGTCTTTGTTTTTTATTTATATGCAATCGTATTTGGTAACAAATACTACATCAAAAAATAATTTTAATAAATACAATGATTTCCATTAACACAAAAGATTGGTAAAGTTGTTTTTCAGTATTATTTGATCTTACTAATATTATAAATGCGAAAGTTTAGATAGATGGTTGGAGTTTGTAAGAGTTTATAGCCTAAACTAATGAACGGATCTTGATGGATTTTGGAACAGATGTAGAGGATAGTCTAGAAGAACGCACAGGCTATTTTTTTTTTTTTTATTATTATTCCACGTAAACAAAGTCGCCAGCCATAGCTAGTCTCAAAATAAATAATTTAGGAAACTTAGTCCTGTTAAAGGAAAAATATTTATGTACTCGTCGAAAATGTTCTTGTTCTCATCCTCTTAACAAGAAAGTAATCTGACGACCTCCGTCGCGATAACGGGATTTTTATGTAAAAAAACTTGAATCGCGCCTACCCTCACCTAGCCCGCGGCTCGAAAGGAATACCCGCATTGTCGGCTCCACTAAAGATTCGTAATACACATTTTCCCGTATTGGAATTACAGCTGTATTTTGCTCGTGTAACATAAAATCGGCGTTACGGCGACGCCCATGAAAATGCTAGCTTGGAAATCTATTGTATCCTTTGTTTAGCTCCCTCCAGTGTTGCAATCCACTGAAAGTTTTACTACCGACTGTTTCAACTACGCCATTTCATAAGCAAAACACCGTAAAACCGTATAGTGTTACAGAAATACTAACAAATTGTCTATTGCGATATGTATAATTCAAAAAGTGAAGTTATGGCGCAACTTTTGAACCAGATATAAATTGAATTTGTTCAAAGTGTATTTTAGAAATCGATAATAACTATGTCGAACAACATTGATCACTTACTTAAATTACTTCGCATACTATTATTCTTCCAATAATAAAAAAATCTTTATTGCTGTCGTACAAAAGCTATAAACATTCCGTTCCATTAAAATGTATTAGGTTAATACATTTCTATACGAAATTTATAACAAAATCACATTTCTGCAATTGAATAAAAATTTCACCCAAAAGGTTTTAAAATATACAGAGAGCTCGTAAGACTGTTAAAGGCACATAACGTGAGCGGGAACACTTTTGGGCGTAATTTCGTAATATTGGTTAACCGCTTGAAAATTATACACACGTGTCGCGTATAAGAAGGGTTTGTAACACGTATGCCACTAAATTTTAGTTAGAGTCTGGCAACAGGTGCGTAGGATGAGCCCGCTTGAAAGTCGTAATTATCATGAGTCCCGTTCTCTCCTCTTACTCAACTACGTAAATATAAATCAACTCTTAATTGTTTGTATTTAAACAATAGTTGTTTAACTACTACAACACATTTTTCCAAACTTCTGTAATATCTCTTCTTTTAAGGGAGTAATTGCGTATAGTATGTGTTTCCTTTGTTTACATATTAAAATTAATGTTTCAGTAACGAAAAAGCATTTAATTAATATTTCATTTTCGACAGTACAGTTTTCATATAATCATTTTAATTAAGCATTTCCACCCAATACTGACCACGAAAGAGTCGTGTCCTTTAAATGGAAAAATTTAATTATTTAAGTTTCGCAAACGAACCGACCGGACCAGGTATGTTTGCGTGAAACTGTGTGCAGTTTTATATCGTTGTACATTTATATTTTTTGTCAGTGATATTTAAAGCGTGAATTTACTCAGTCACCGACCGTATCAGTCAGCTGAATGGAATTTGCATAAAAGACACATAGCTTTTCCTCAGCGCAGTTGCGTATTAGAGCTTAGCGTTGATTTAAATTGAAATTTACCTCGTGAAAATTGTATCTGGCTAAAATAGCAGAAACTCTATGAACTTTGCCTACATAAAAAAGAAGTTAAAACGAGACTCTAAATATTTTTCATGTATTTTAGTGACAACCGTTTGATTTTTAAGGGTAAATAATGCAACTAAGTACAATCGAGTATACGAATAAAAATATAAAAAAATAGAACTTATATCAAATTAAGCATTTGATTTATCTCCACTGCAGGCAACAGCTGTTTCACTGTATCAGTAGACATTTTAATAATATAAATCAGCTAAACCACGTTTACAAAATAAGCTTGTTTCATTTTCAATGGATTATTTAAAATAAACTTGAATATAAATTTACGTTACTCTAGCAAAAAGTTAATTTAAATAATCCCGAAACTAGCAACTAATCTAGAAGACCCCATGTCCATTTAAATTGATTGAAGATTATAATTGATTTGGGGAAACAAAAACAAGCACGCCCATCATTTATCAATTAAAGCGCTACTCAAATTAAACTTTGAACCGAAATTGCTCGTGTCATTTACATACACGGTATCAATTAAGTCGAGTTTTAGAGAAAATGGAAAGGATACTTCGAAATTTTTAAAAACATTATTCTAACATGCATTTATGTTACAATAAACTGCTGATATTTATATTTTCACATATCACTATATCTATAATAGTCTCGCCATGTATAGAGTTAATTCAAAAAAAAAATATGTGAAAAATTGTGTACAACTTAAAATATTTCTCCAATCCCGTTAAGTGGCATAAGCGTAAAACTCTTCTTTTTACATACTTAATTCGTTTATAATCATCAAATTTTGCATCTCATTAAATCGCGGCAAATTTACATAGCTAATTATAATTTGGTTACATTATCCGCGGGCGCGAAATAAGCCAGTTTCAGCAAGTCACAGCTCAAGTGGATTTATTGGCAGTAGAATGAGAAGTTGCCTCGTACGTTCGTGATAATGGTTTTGTAAATGAAACCCGTTATGCGACGCGGTTTGACGTTACTGTTATGGCGTCGCTGTTGGATGCCAACTTTAATTTAACCGTTTCCCCTTTTCGCGTCCATTAATGATGACGGCTCGCTGACAAATGCGTTGTTGTCGCTCCAAAACAAACGAACAACACGCAAGCACGTCAAATTGAGGTACACAAAGATTGCACGTCTAATTTTTAAATACATACTCGTATATTATTATGCAATATAGGTGCATATTGACTGATTTTTCTACTTTTCTGGACGTTATCTTTCAGATAATAGACATAGGGAATTTTCCTCCTTAATTTCATAGCACGGAACTAACGTTTTTTGTCATAAAAGAATTGTCATGAAGACTTTGATACGTTTTATTCCCCAGACGGTACAATAAAATGTTACAGTGTACATCGCTGTTAAAAAGTTTACAAAATAAGTTGTACGCTTGATTGATGTTCGGCGGCCCGAGGGAGCGGTAGGAAGTTAGTCGGCGTGTAAAACATTAAACTATCGTGTAGAGTGCCCCGAGGATCTGACCGTCGACTGTCTCGCAATGACAAGCCCAGGCGCCGCCGAGACTTCCCCTTCACGGCAACTTGCTTCGCGGCCTAGCGGCAAATTAAAAACGTCAATCACCACTAACACCTTTTATCGATCCGTCATCAGCACTATACATATGTTTTAATTGAAACTTAGTACTTTATCTGTTCTAAATTAGAAGACCGTTAAATTAACATTAATTACTACTTAACTATATTAATTCTGGGTTGTTGAAGTTTCCATTTATTTTTAAACTGCTCAATGATTCATTAGTGATAGGTTAAACTAAAATTAAAAGGTGTAACCCAAGATATGTATTTCGGAAACGCATTTCAAGAATTTATCGAACCAAATACACTTAATGGTTAAATATAACTGGGAAACTGGGCATAACTGAATCAAAAATGCCAGTTGGTGTATTCACATTATTAGTAGGTACAATATTTAAATGTCTACTAGTAAAAATCAATTTCATCAGCTGTGACATGCCTAAAATAATTTTAAAGTAAATCGATAAGAAGAGAAATAAAAGAAAACGTTTATCAATTACAGCACTCTAATACTCATAAATATTTCCAACGTTTGCGTTCACGCTCCTTATAATTTAAAGTAACAATAGCTTCAGGTTGTATTATTGCTTTACAAAAGCGTTCAATTAATTTTGCTTTTAGTAAAACACAATAAATTAATTTTCGTGGTTGTAGCAACAAATTGCTCGATAACGTATAGGTGGTTTTCACTTTATGAACAATAGTTTCATAAACTTCTTATTAATAAAGATATTTTACTTTTACTATTATTAACAAAATTAATTATCATGTTAAATGAAAGTCAAAGAGCAAACAGTTCGGATATCCACAATAATCGTCTCTATATTGATAAAGAGATTGGAAATTGGAATTGATTGGGGTTTTAATAAGTTTTATCGTACCTGAGAGTCTCTTGAACGAATTCGAGACACAATTACCTATATTATTCGAGACGCGCGCGCAATTATTTCTAGTTCGAGTGGTATTTATTTTAAGTGCTACAGTTCACGACCTTAAGTAGCTATTTCCGTAACGGCTTCTAAAAGTCATCAGTTTAAAATCGGATCGTGAGGTGCGCACGAACGGTTCGAGTGGCTTCCGCCATTAAACATTTATGCGTCAAAGATAACGCCTGCTTTTTGTGTACCACTACACAATTTTACGGCACTTTTACTGTTTCCTGATCTGATCGGTTGCACTACTTCTACTTACCTCGTTTCCCAACAAACAACGACGATTATCGCTCCTCAAGTAGTTTTACAAGGCAACCTCGGTTGTGAAATGTTTGTTGCAGTTCTAAAGTTGCATTTATCTGTTAAGAATCATTTGTGGTACAATACGACTTAAGTTTCGCAGTAAGAATGCAAACTGCATCATTAAAGTAGCGATTTTAGATTTGTACAATTTGATATAGAAAAGCAAATTAAACTCTATCAAATAGCAATGATTACTATGAATGAAAAAAAAATTGTTGATTGTCAAAAAGTAACATGAGTTACAAATATAAATATGTACCCACAATCCTCTCTAAAATGATGTAGTCTATTTATTTACATAACAATCACAGACGTCAAAGGTAGAGTACAGATTAATCCTGGCAATTATTATTTGTGCAGACATCAAACATTCATATCGCAGCAAAAAAAAAACATTTTCGTATCATATTTTTCATCATAATTTCAAAGGCCGGCACAATTCAAAGCAATCTTCAGTTCCACCGTTCCACATTAAGCGACAAAAGCTATCACGGTCCGGGTCCATTTTGACTTGTTGAAGCGCTACAAAAAGTAAATGTTTATTTTACCTGACCAAATTCCAGATTAAACCATTTCAACTTTATATGACAAAAATGTGGTTGTTTGTGTCAATAGGGGCGGAGTATACATTGTGTTACATGTTTCCACATTCGCCGTTCTTAGAGCTCGAGCGGTTCCCGTATTACATATAACAAAGGGTGAAATAATGAATAGTCCAGAAAAACGACGCGGCTCTCGTTATGAGCTACATGCATAAATGATACGACGAATCTGACAAATGGCTCGGCAAAATATAACAATGATGGTGGCTCCAAGTGGCCGTTCAATTATGCAAATAGGCTGTCCTACGTTCCTTCTGCAATAACATAACTGACGAATGACACTCGCCTTTTGTTCACTCTCTTGGATAACTAATATCATTAAGTGGTTATGTTCTATTATTGGTTGCCAGTGTTTCATTAAACGTTTTTCTTTTAATTGTGAAAGTATTTTGTCGTAAATCTAAAGTTTGTAGAAGATTCACACAATTAATCAGCTTTAAAATGGAGTCATGATTATATTTAAAAGGATTTATGGTATTATTATTTTAATTCTATTTAATAGTAAACGATCAAAGCATTAAAACGTTATCTAAATTGCTCAAGAGATAATTACCCGACAATTAACGGCAGACGCTAATAATGAAAATGAGATTATAAATTAATCAAGAACAATTTTTCGTTCGTAACTCCTCATTAAACTGATCCAGCGCCCAGGGTGCTTTATCACTCAGTCAAATTGCGTTTCGCTTAATTTTCTTTCAACGGCAGGTGTGTTCGACAGAGCAATTATTTACACCGTCAGTAGTGACGTCACTCCTCCAGTACTTCTACGTATTTCTTCGTTTCATACTCTGGAAATTTATAAATTGTTGTAATTAAAACATGTAATTTATCTTGTCTTTGATGAATTGTTATTTTATTTTCCCCGACTGAGATATCATCAAAGTGTCCCTAAGTTGCTACGTCAATATTGTCAGATATAATTTCTCGAACACTCTCAGGTAGTTAAACAATTTCGTGTTGTTAACACATATGAATTTGATATTTAATTTCAATATCTTTACACATGTACATTTTATCAAAGAACTTGGCACGCTTTAATAAATTAATTCAATAAAGCTGTGTACATTGTAAAAACAATTAACATTTCGGATAAAGCGTTCGGCTTTATGTAATTGAAGAAACAACCCTTTTGCTTACTCAACATTAGAGCCAAGGTCGTTTAAATACTTACTAAATGTCAGATCCATTTGTTCCCCTCATGTTTAGAAATGTCACTGCGGCTGATATGCCTATGGTTTAGTGTCTCTAATTTGACAGTGACATATAGGATTAAATTAGAATGTCATGCCGACTGTACAGAAAATGAATTCGCATACGGATGAGTCCCTCCCTTTAAGTGTGTTTTTGTTTTACGTTTTTGTAATAATTTACTTTGAACATGGTATCATGGAAAGGTTTTCTATTTTATATTGTTGTTTGGAAATTATTAAACATTTATTACACTAGCTGTCGTCCGCGACTTTGTTCACATGGAATTAAAAAAAATAGTAGCCTATGTGTTCTATGCAATATTCTATATCTATGCCAAATTTCATCAAGATCCAATCCGCCGTTTCGTTGTAAATTTTAACAAATATCCATCAAACTATCCATCTAAACTTTCGCATTTATAACATTAGTAATACCTTATTTTACTTAATTAACTTGATATTACTAATGACAGACGGCGTCACCATTTCATAGATATATCACATTAACATTTGCAACTACTTTTATTGTAAAATTGTATTATAATCCTTTTATTTATCCGAGATTGACAATCTGAAATATGACGTATAAATCTATAAAAATCCTTTTACGAAAGGAAAATAATCTCAGAGGAAAATGCTCGCCGACTTACATTTTAATATGATATATTGTTGGCAATACCGAGAAGTACGTTGATATTACTATCGCATACCCTCGCCGGTCTTGTTTTATGAACTGGCATTTACGCAGGTGGGTATACTGACATTTTGTATACACTCGCTAACAAAATGCCTACAATCGATAACATAATAACCTTTTACGAACGGCTATTTAAACAGCATAGCCTAATCTATTCAGACACGCGATATCTTAATAGGTTTTCGTAGCTGATACCTACGAAATACCCTATTGACTCATGTCTCAAGTATAAACGATTTTTACAGTTAATATTGTGAAACAAGATATGTCATCGACATATCGAGATCCGAAAAAACTTCAAATATTGTTATGTTTATTGGCAGACTCAAATATTTGAAGGATTGTGATTCAAATTCAGGGCTCAAGGCGTAACGGATACTCTCATTTCTAGACTACGAGGTCGGAGTATAAATTAATAAAATTCAAATTGTACGGCCTCAGAACAAATGATATTAGCAACTTGGCATAAATCTAATAAACAATGCAATTTTAAAATATAACGAGTAATAAACGAGGCAACTACGTAATAAATATCTTCGCCAGCCGACCGCATCGATAACATTCAGAATACACCGGTGCACTTTAAAGCCTGGAATGAAACCGTTTTATAATAAATTCTCCGGCTCCTACCCTGTGGGATTAATCGTCTTACTTTTCTCTCTCAACCGTAATCTCCACAGGGAATTGTGTGGCCAAGATCCCCTGCTTAGACCACTACCATCAGCTTCAGGTACTACTCGAACGATATTAGAACAAATGAACAATTCTACTTATCCTCTATATCCTCTAAGAAGATTATAAGTAGCAAAGACCACTACTTTTATGTTTAATGTCTCATATATTTCTTCGACTTCGTCAAGGACTTTTAGATTTTCACCTACGAGAGAATAAACTCACACGATCGTAAACTCATCGTAGGGGTTTCTTTATAAAAAGAGATAGTTGTGAAGTGTACTCATAGGATTTACCGCATCACCAGTTGCGCTCTGATAGCTGCCATCATGCCGGCGACGGCGGTATAACTTGTGAAATGGTCTCTTTGTGCAACTTCGTCAATGTCTACGTTTGCTGAATGCGGATAATTGCATTCGTCCAGCTGTGATATAGATCGTTATATTATAATGGAAGTACTGTTTGTTTTCTTAGCTAATGGCTTCAGAAATAACGGCTTTGTTTAGTTAAAAAAATGTGTTTGCTTCCTGCAATCACCGCTCTGTTTTAATTACAAATGCAACAATTTAAAAAGGTAAAAAAGTGTTTTATGCTATTCTTGTTCAGTGATGACTTTATTATACAAGGTATTGTAGTCATTCTGTATGAGATACATCAAAATGGAATTAACAAAAATGTCCTTTTTAAATATTTGGTAAATGTTTATTTTGTAGACAAAATTAGATTCGGACGGCTCGCACCTGATGGGTTTACTAGTGCCAGCAGGGTTTAGTTCCTGTCACAATCGGCCGCTACTGCGCTGCAGAATTAACCGCCGCTGCCCAGCCCGCTTTAAATGTCACTCTTATTATCATCTGACACTCCGGGATTACCTAGGATAAATTGTTTTAACATTTTCAAAACGGCCATTTCAACTAGATGTCGACAGTGGTTATCTATGCGAATTAAAATTCCACTCACTGTATTTTTCTCGATACGTATTTTTATTGAGCTTGACAAATCGGTTTAACACTTTCATTAGGTCCCTGCGAGCTGAGTCGCTTCAATTTAGCGAGCGTTTGATTGGTTGCAACAATCATTTACGTACGGCTGTGTCAACTTTGACATACGGGTTCTACGGGTCGACGGGCGCCTGCACGTCTGCTAATGCCATTTTCCGTTTGGCTAATAAGTTTAGCATGCGCTATTACCAATCGGACGTCGAGATTGGCACCCGCCGGACTTCTAGCACACCAATCAATTTGTTTCACGTTTGGAAGTTTTAATTCTCCGTTCATTCCGACACACCATCGACACGAAAAATCTGGAAAGGAAAATATTGCAATCTATTTTCAATTCTGAATATTTTTATCTTTGTAAGTAACGTAATATACAAATAAGAGGTGTATTTGCAATGTAAGTTGTAAGTTGTAACTTTTTACTGAGGTAATTATATACAGGAGTTTTAATAATCAAAATAATTAATTCCAAACAGTCATAATGATACGGAAAGTAGACGTAAACATAGACCTATCCCCGGGTTAATTTAATTATAACTGACAATTCTGTAACATTGTTTAACGGACTTTAAAAAGTAATAACGTATGTTACTAGAAAGGGAACTGTAATTTACATTCGGTCAATTACATGATTAGAATTTGGTTCCAACGTTTGATACGAAACTGATGTATGTAAATAGAGGCTGAGCGCTTGGCAGTTAAGCCCAAGGGTTAGACTGAGGGTGCTACTCTAGTTCATTTGACATTCGGATCACGACCGCCTCGAACGATGTCCCATCTCAGCTCACTTGGGCCGATTGCATTAATTTTGTCGTTTTATAAACGATTTAATAGGCAATCTTCAGAGTTGGCTTTCTCGCTTCGCTAGGATAAAATACGCTTAATATAATTTTCGTACTCTCTCAGAAAAGGAAATGTTTTTCGGACAACTTGACCTGTTTGCGTCAAATTTGATAACGTTAATAAAAATACACTACAATAATCACTACATTATTACGAAAGAAGTTTTAGTTAGTAGAGCATATTCTTAATTTTGTGCAATTACGTGAAGTCGAGACATCGACAGTTTATCAGTTTTCTGTCGTCCACTCGTAATGTACTCTCGGGAGTATTCAAATCAATCTCTGAACATTTTCAATTTATTTCAGAGTCCTTATCTGTGACAGCCTCAGCACTGAATTAATCTGAACGGACTCGCTGCCCCTCCCCCGTAGCTCCGCGCTTCCCCTCTCACCGGAAATTAAACGAATTAACGCCATCCAAATGTACATTTTTCACTTTGGGACTCGCGCATCCTATCGATGAATCTCCGAGTCTTTTTCATCGGCGACGGTCGCCAGATCTCTTCGTTTATCTATCTTCCATTAGATTGAACAATTGATACGTCAGAGATGTACGTCGAATTGTAAATTGAATTTAAGACATCGATTCGCTCATTTCGTTTGAAAGGCGATTTCATTAAGCCTATCAAAGTGATTCGATCTCGAGAGTACGATTTAAATATTGATATCTCGTAAATGAATGAGTCGATGAATCTATTTAATCATTCGTCGTGGACTATCATTAAAACGGTCTCATCGTTTGTTGACAAGACACACAAGTCATTTACTTAATATAAAAATAATGTGGGTACTAAAGTGGTAAGTCTTCCGTTACACACGTTTAGTTTTGTTTAATTTAAAAGTACTTAAAGTTTATAGCCCCAGACGCTGATATAGCGACGGCTCCATTATACATGGATTCATGACTTTATAAACCTTTTAAACTTATTGAAATGGACTGGAATATCTTACTAACGTCTATCCTTCTGATTTCAACGTCGCTGTTTGTACAAAAAAAGAAATGAATCCCTTCGCAGACTTTCCTTCATTTCTTTTCAGCACATCTCTTTCATTTACAATTTAATTTAAATTGAAAATATGTTAGTTAGCTGGAATGAGATCTACTTGGAAGTTTTGGAAGGGATTGTAAAAATACAATCCCTTATTTATATTTCTAGATATATTCTAGCAAAATTTACACTATTTGAGTTAGTTGCATATGTATCTAAAATAAAAAGATTTATTATGAAACATAAATCTATCGGTACCAAAATCTGGGTCGAAATTTAGCAACTTAACCAATCGTTCAACCTCTATATATTGAGCATCGTAAATGCGCAGTAAAGCCTTATGCGCACCTGCTCCTGTTTGTAGGATGCCCGCTAATTAATTCAGTAGCGGTCATTACTACGAATTGGATTTCCACAGCTATGGCGTCGTACTTACAATCTGTTACTTATACGACTGAAACTGTTAACTCTAAGGTACGAATTATATTACTTAATTATTTGTTGCTACCTTTAAGGGGTAAAAATATTTTTGAGAAAGCAAGTAGTCGATTATGGTTGTTTAGTAATATATAATGTACATCGTATTAGTCGAAGCATATTCGTTCACTACATAATATTATAAACGGAAGAAACACTGCCGCGATCAAATAACCCACGCAAACACACCCACGCTTGATGTACGCATTAACGACGATGTGAATAATATCTACCAAATAGGAGGGTTGTGAGACTTTCGGTAGAAAACAGGTTGCGTATAAAATAAGTAATGTACTAATAGAGATGATATTGAAAATAAGTTATTTTATCGTATAAAATACTACTGAAACGCTCAAGCACATGTTATAAGTGAAATGAATATTGCAGTAAGACGATGAATATGGAAATGTTAAACTTATGTACCCTTGTATTTTAAATTAGATATAACAATATTGAAATGTACTAGCTAGTACGGGTATTACTTACTTTGGTAAATGTCAGCACGTAATCCAAAATAATCAATACACTTAGGCTTAAAACCCTGTTTGTATTAAATGAGGCACACGAGCATCATTTAAATAAAGCTTTAAAGGTCATCCTCTTAACGGGGCTGTAATGTTCGATAAATTACTTAAAACTTAGTTATAGATACAGTTCATTAGTATCTTTCCGTAGTACATACTTAAATAAAATACTGTTTTAATTGCTTTTGCTTAAATAAATTTAATTTACGAGTAATATGTGTTATCTTAGACTTAGAAGACAAAATACATATTACATTTTTTACAAACCAGTTAAAAACTTTCACTTTGTTTTCTCCGCCTTTGTAAAAGTTTTTAAAAAAAAATAATACTTCATTATTTTTCATAATGCTTACCTCTCGTACTTTTTTAATTATAAAATAACAAGAACGTTCTCCATATTAGAGAGTACACGTAGTCTCAGACGAGACAAGTGCAGCAAGTTAGACGCACAGCGCCGTAGAAGGTAATGTTAAACACCTTAAGTGTTATCGCGCCGCGGGAGCAGCTGCTCCGTTAACTAACCGTGATTACCCCTACTCCGTGTTCTCGACGGCCGTGTATCATTTTTTTCAACCCTCTCCAGAAAACTGGCTGAGCATCTCGAAATTGCGATACTTAGCATTAAATTGTAGGCGCTCTTAAACGGCATTATGCCAGGATTACGTTGGGCGCGGGATTTTTTTTTATTACGCTTAGCTAGATTGCGAGCTTAGCCGCTTTGTAAATACCTTAAAGGTATCGGTGGACATAAACTGGTCTCGCGGCCCGGTTGACGTTAATGAGCTGGCTCCTTTCGTTATCTCCAAAACGTACGTTTATTACACTCGAGTTTGTAATAATAAAACGGCACGTTGAAACAGCAATAAGGTTTTTTTCCTCAAGTTACTTTTACAGTTATTCTCTTTACTTAATTGTACATTTTTATATTCGTCGGTGAAATGACTTCTCATCAAGAAAATTGTGACTTTAATCTTATGTAAGCTCCGTTAAAGTTTTTCCGACTTTAGTTTAAAACTTCTCCTTCTCTGGTATTCAGCGCTCGTTGATTTATGGAAACTAGAATATTCCGAAGTGTGTAAGGTATTTTTCATTGCAAGGAATAACTTTACTGTTACATTTAAAATCGTTTTAAAATTTTGATTTAATAGTTTTACACAGTCAGCAGTTATGGCAATAGAAGTTATGTATAAGCTGCCAGCCACCACAAGAGATAGTTTTAACAAAAAAGATCTAAGAAAACAAAATAAATGTGATAGTGATAAATTTCTAATTTGAACACAATCTGGACTCGTCAGCCTATTGTATTATGAGAAATACAACCGGTATCGAGCATGAGTTTGTTCATTTCCTCCGAGGCACTTTAGACTTATTTACTCCCCTAATACTGTCTATTTGGGAAGATAAAAGAAGTTAATTTTATAAATGGGCCATTCCCGTATACGTAGGTAATCTTGCGTCGGTCGTGTTATCGGGGTCCAATCGGCTAAAGACAGATAGTGCGGTCGACACGCGAGCACCGATTGATTAGCTGGGCCCGCAGTGCCCTGACGGGTTAATAAAGCTCCAGCAACCAGCTGATTGCGTTGTAAGCCACCCCATTCAGTATTCAACCCGAATATCGCAAATCGAATGCTTCATACAATCTATCATAATACTGGTCCAGCTAGGGTCCGGGCAATTTATCAAGAGGTTCGTGATGGCAATGTTTTTGCTTAAGGTATTTTCTTGTTTCAGTAAAGCGAATATATATTTTATTACTAGCTCTTGATCACCACAATGAAAGGGAAGCTATCTTCTTTATATGCGTACCCTACTCTGTCGATTAAAGCGCGACGCATTGCAATTGAGGCTGCATCGCAGCGCAGCATTCGTGGGCAACACTTTGCTATTTCGGCGAGTTTAGATGGCCGCTGCTCGTTTTCCAACCTATGATATTTAAAATGTGACTGGATTCTTTGCTTTTAAATATTGAGATCATTAGTTTTATGTCTACTGTTGGAGAACCATATCAAGGAAACGTTTTACAATTCTAAAAAGTTTCTCATTGCGGTATAGATTAATCAAAGTATTTGTAGAGTGTGTAGCGATTACAAACCGTTCGGTCGTAGCATCAGTGCTAACGTCCGCTACAAGTTTAGGCAACAATTCTAACCGCGGATAGGATTAAAGGCGGACACCGCGGTCGCATACGGGTCTCGTGTACACGGCGCGCGTTTCACAAAGTTGTTCATGCCAGTGGAATTAGAAAGTCACTCTACCAGTAACAAATCTGGATTTACTTTGGCCCCACCAAGTAGCATTCAACTTTTATTACGACCGGCAATGCTTACTAAGTATTTAATCAGCTTGCAGTTTGTTTAAACCGTGACAGATTATGTGAAATACATGTAATAGTATTACTTTGAAAACAATATCTTAAGTAAAATCATAGTGAGTAATATTAAAGCTTAAGTATTCAAGTCTAGTTTTTTTTTAAAGAAAATACCGTAATCCCAACTAAAAGACCTTAGTCCTCTATATTAAAATCTAAAATGAATTAACATGTTTTGCAAGCGGCCTTATAAACATTGTAAGGATATATGAGCACGGCATTAGGACTCTAATATTTTAGGTTTGCCAAAGAATTGGGCTGTTATTAATGTTTTTTATAACATTAGTATCGAAGTGACGTTGAGTTTCTTCCGCTGAGCTGGTGAATCTGCCAGTGCCTGACGCGGACCCGCAGCCTAATTGCTTGACGAAAATAAATGATTCCCAAAATAAAAATAAACGAGAGTTTCGCATTTCATATTAATTTTTAAGGCAACTTTGTTTTTGTGTTTCGTTAGCGCACGCGGCGGCAAATTAATGTTTAGATAAATATGACTAATGGTCAAAGTTGCGTATGAAACCTTATTTAAATAATTGTTATTAATTAACTTGTTGCAAATGATACTTAATTTAAGATAAATAATTTCGTGGTACTAAGAATACTGTTGACAATACTTAACATATTCAAAAACTTTCTTGATTGCACACTAAATAAGTAAACAATTTACTTTCAAATATGATTTTAGAAAATAGAAAAAGAATCGAACTATGCATGTTAGTTTGGTTATCTAAATTTTTCGATCGATAACTAAGCTAGAGAGACCATAATAAAACGCTGAATTAAAAAAAAAAAAAACAAAAACTCAATGCACAGTATTGTACTCAAATGTTGCCATGATTACATTTTAGTATTCGCTTTTATATGACTACTATACAAACAAAGTTTTCAGTTTAAATTTAAATTTAGAAGCATATTAAAATTAAAAACAACAAACATTATACATTTTGAAACGGTTTATCCTACTGGATTAACACATAATTTAGAGGCGAAAAAAAATGAAAAAGTTAAAAATAAAGATATCACACTGCGGCGACATTTGTTGCGCAAACTTTTAAACAGTAACAAAAAATGAATTTCAACCGGACTGACGCTTGTGATAAAGCTGTTTTATATTTTTTATTAAACTTCAAGCAAAATGTTCACGTCACCGTCCAATTGTAAATTCTGTCCTTTCATAATTTGATGAGGTATTTTATACACTTACATGTCGCGACAAGTTTTCGCTATACTCGATGATGGAATCTACTTAGCGTCACATTTTATACTCTTTAGAACGCTGTCATAGAGTCTGTAAGACGTACTAAAATCTGTACTCGTTCTTCATAATACATATTCATATGTTGACATGGAAATCTCGAGACACGCTCTATAGAATAATAAATGAGTCTCACGTCTCGATTTTAAATCAATATGTATATAGATGGCGTTAATATTATTCCGATATCGTCGACCTATAAAAAAATTCTACTAAAATATCTGGTTTTTAAATATCAGAGAATAGAGACACGTATTGAAGCATTGGTATTGTCTATTGATTACTCTATTATAATTGAAATGATTTGTTTAATTATAATTAAGACGTTAAAAGAATATTTATCAAGGTGGTGGTCTTCACGAAGTTAGCATAGGGCTTGCGGTGTCACGCAAAGTTAATCTGTCTTCATTTCCTATCTATCAGAATGTCGGTCGAGCCCGCGGGTGGAACGAAGTGGTGTAGAGCATTAGCCGCTATCAGACGACTCTAGTCGTGAAAAATGATTTCCCACTACCCCCGGACGTACCTTTTCGCCATCATTCACTGTTTGCCATCTATTTTAAACGTTATCTATTGTTCTATTTAATGGTTTGCGTGCTGTGGCTAAGCGAAACATTTGTCCACTATAATCAAGAGTTTTATTTCTTTATTTCAGGTATGTATCGAGAAATCAATGCTGACGTTTGAAGATGGAGGTATTGTAATAAAAATATATGTAATTTTTGCTTTTATGCAACATAAAAATTCCGATTACTCTAACCCGTAACAACAACTCGTTTTACCTAACTTTATCGTTCGCCTTTAGTTTGTAAACGTCAACAAAAAATACGAAGCGAATTAAGCTGGGCGACATGTTAAACAATAGAATAGTTATAACCGTCGACTCTTCAACTGAAGCCGCGGACGTTGTGTGTTTTAATTACATTTTTACGATACTAAAGCGCGCACACTTGTACATGTATGGAGGGTAGAGACCCCAAGCCATTTGAAGTAACGCTTCCGGCGGGCACATACAAAAAACATAACCCTTTCAGACCGCACCAAAGGATCGTTCAAAGGGAGCGTCTACGCGCACAATCTATCCTATGAGTATGTGTGCGCGCTCCGCTATTTTTCGTTAAGAATGTCGTAGATGAGTTATTTAGATTAGTAAACTTCTTGTTATAATACTTCAATGGTTAAAGAGCGCTTCAATTCTTTATTACATTGCTGGATTTGATAACGTAACATTAGAAGGATCGAATATATCGGACCATATTTCACTTAAAGATATGGGATAGCTGTAAAATCCGAGATTCTATGAGAAGAGTGAGGAGAATTTATATATTTATAACGTCCGTTCGATTTTATGTCCAAATGCTTCACCCTCACATAAGATGTATCGGCAATGCAAATAAGCGGTATTTTCCAGTAAATCAGCAATGGTTTATGTTAGGGCGGCAAATGGGCATTATCCTTCTTTACATAACGCAAAACAACCACATTTCTTCGGTACGCATTAGTCTTCCTTCGTACGTGATCTATATCTACAACGTACGTGGAGTGCCCACAATGTTTTGCATAAATCACATCACACGGAACTAAATGCGTCGGAAGAGCGAACCCCAAACAAATGACTGTTGTAAGCTTCAGCGATCACGAAAACACCATAAACAGAGAAAAAAATTAAACGTTAAAATGAAAACCGACAACAATGAGACTTGGATTCCCATAAATAACTGAGTAACCTTTCGTTTACGGATGCGGGTAGATTTGAGTTTTATGTATTACAGCAAAAGCTGCCGTTAAGCCAAGAGAGAAATTTGAATTATGAGATTTCACATCGGATTGCTTCTGTTTCATTGTGAATAGATTTAACATTTGAATTACGCAGATCATGACGCTCCCAGATACAAATATATTGACCGAACGGAATTAGTATGCTAGACACGGCTCGATTTTTGCTTGGCAATTTTTTTAAAAAAAAAGAGACATAATGATATCGTCAAGGGGAGATAAGACAAAACGTGCCGCGTTGTTTATCGTCTCTCAGAATTTTTTTGAATTCTCAACGAGGTTGTAATGGTTTTATTAAAATGTTAACGGTAAAACGTATGAATACCTTATATTTAAAAGGTTGCGAACGAATTAAGGAAATGGGCAGAAGATCTTACATTTCTATTAATGTTGTATGTACTCTCATTGCGTTTGTATACAGTATATTTCATTTGTCCGTTATTTTTGACTATCTCCAAGCTTATATAACGTAAATATACGAATAAATACAAGCTCTGTATATGTAAACGCTCCGAGCACTCACTAAACGCTAGGTATTACTCTGTACGATGACAATGGCTTTATGAATTTTTAGTACGTAATCGGTTTACCTTGAGTTCAGGCAGACAATGAGTGCTCATAGTATATGCGTGCGACCGGATGCGACTCGCCTAAAGAGGACCGGCCCTTCATACATAGTTGAGTGAAACGCCTTCGCAGTGGATTTAAAATTCACCCCGTAATGACGACGGAATGAAGTCCGTTGTTTGAACGCGATCATGGCGATGACTTTAAAAGTGTGCAGTGAAAGGGCCGCGTCTATCAGCATTTATTACGTTCACTGCGAGCCGTACATATCTTACAGAGATAAATCCCTCCATTACATTTCTTATACGACTCTTTATACGTCCCCGTTGGGCAGTAATAATCTGCATTGTCGTTTACATGGACTATATTTTTTCATTTCTCGAAAAAACATTGGTACGAATGGCTTGCCGTTGGCGGCATTTGATATGGCGCGTTATTACAAATATATTTTTTGAAATAAACGATATGTTCAGGGAATTGTTGCAATGCGCTTATATTTTGTTGTTGCATTATCTTATCTGATTTATTGCTCAAAAACCGCATAATAACTGGACAGGTTTTTAAACAAAAGTCAAACAAAACTAGCGGATTTTAAAATTTTACAGTCAAACAATTTTAAGTAATAAAAGATCCTTATTAGATTTTCTACGTGAATTTTATTTCTAGCTACATGTTACATGTCTGTAAGAACATAAGTTTATTGTTAAGGAATACATAGATCGATTAGGAACGAGCATTTTCATCGTCGTAAGCCGCACATGGGGGCGATTTGAGATAGCCACAACATAATATTACCGAAGTACCTGCATCCGACTCTTATCTTTTGTGCGGCGAGCGTTGCATTTGATCCAATTTGCCAATACAATCGGATCTCGAGTATTGCAATGGCATTATCTCCGGCGTCCGTGGGCCCCGCGGTCTCTAATGCGATCCGGACTAAGAACTTTTGTTGGCGTCGCCCGACTGAGAGACTTTCAACTCCGTTCGCTCGTAAAGCGGAGATTTAACGTGTAAGTAACAAGTTAGTGGATAGTAATGAATGATTTAGAATTGAAATTCCTCATTTACTCAAGATTATTCAAAATTGATTTAGCAACGAATTTTAAAACATTTTTTATATTGATTACATTTATTCTCAAAGCCGATTAACTTTCTATCGTCCCTTACATTTGAAAATACTTCTTAAAATTTCCATTACAATATTTCCAAACACATGTCAATATAGATAACTCTGTGTATAATGTAGTGAAAGTTTGCGATCGACGGGTTTTATAAGAAGTAATGTAGGGGCAAAAAGGATCTTTAAAGGGGGGACGTGCATAATAATTTGAAATCCAATCGAAAAAGGGCGGCCGCGTCGCCGAGGGAAATCCTAGAAGGTGAGAGGACGCCGGACAGTAGGAAATCATCCCTCCCTCTACTCTGATAAGATTGTCCAGTGCAACTCCCATAACGCAGAGGGATTGAAAACTTCCACCGAAACGAAACCGAACACACTATCCTCAGGGATCAATATGTTCGGAAATATTATATCAGAATAGTTTCTACAACTATTGAATTTGTTTCTTTTCGTTAGATTTTCATTTGTTTATTTTTACTTCATTGTTATCGTAACCGTAAGTTACTGCTTTAACAAATGTACTAAAATGTTAATAATAATAATTTAGCAGTAATTAATTGATTTCAATATTTCTATTACTTGGTAGAAAATTCGTAAAGTTCGATAAAAGCGACAATTCTCTTGTTAATTATATAACTGAAGACATTCTCCCCGTCACTGGATACCTTCGAGACCTGAATAAGTGGATTTGTGAATTTTTCTTGGTAAACTTGAGTGGTTGTTTACATTGAAAGTGGAGTCGTCTACTTTAACAGGCCTCGGGGGGAGAGGGGATCACTTACGTAATTAGCGCACTCCGTAGTTTCTTTCAACGACATCGTATCTAATCAACACATTTTACTTTGTACTTACATTATTCGTTTGAATAAATTCCGTATAACAATATATCATAGACAGTTTATAGTTTATTTTTGTATTCGAGAAGGACATTCGATTACGCCCTTGAACGTTTCTAATTTCCTGGTCGACGATGTGGTTAACGCAATTTCCGAGGCACCTGGAATGGCCGCGCCCGCTCCTTGCCCATTATCGTAAAATCAAATAAAGAATCTTTTGAAGTAATACAATTCTGATCAATCGGCGATCCTGTACAAATTGAACTGGAGATCGATTCTCGGAGCTCAATTTAAAATTTTCCCTTCGATTTATTTCCTTCTACACGTTCCCTTTGTTCAGGTTTAGTTCATTATATAAAGACTAAATATTCAACATATTGTTTACAGAAAGGTTAGGTTTGTGTTGCATTAATTATTTTTAAAGCATGACTAATTTTCACTTAGAAAGGTCGCTTCAAACGTACGTATTTTGTAATTCATGCTGTAAGTATTTCGTACCCTTCTTAATTAATTAGAATTTGTAATTTGTTTTTCACATAAGTTTTTCCAGCAAAAACCGTCGGTGTTTGGGTTCAAAGTGAATTTTTGAATAAAGATGAAATAAATCTACATAAATCAAACAATTACTAAGAATCCACTGAAATTGCAGAAACCTAAAACAATGAATGCTTATAAATATTAAGTAAAACGTTACTGTCAATTCAAACTTTAAATCTAATGTGAATTTCGTTTCTATTATTAAAGTCAAGTCCTGAAATAACTTGCAATTGAAAGACTCAATACCTACATTCCGTCGCTTTCGCTTCGTCAGTTATTGACATTGCTAGAGTAAGAGAAAAAAGATAAATATTTGACAGTCCGCTGTTTCCCCACTGAATGATTGACAATATCTGCCCGCCCTTTTTATCGAACTCTAAATCTTAAATATAGAAATATTTTTCTTTTAAGAATTCTTTGATATCATGTGATCACAAGACTTACAAAAAAATGTCAATACATTTTGTTGAAAAAGCGACTATGATGTGTAACAATCCACTTCGCGTACATAATTTGTGACGTCACAGTACGTCCTTAGTTAATACTGGGCCACAGCCTCTTATAAGTTCTGGTGTTAGTGTTAATATGAACGTAATATTTTTTAAAAATAATTATTAATTTTTAAGTAAGTAACTAAGAGTTAATCGATAGCACTCCGCGAATTCGTCACCATTTATCATTAGCCTCATTTATTTTTGCGGCTCAAGGAGATATGATTTATCACGCCCAGACCGCAGCTAGGAGCGTAGGTTTGTTTTTGCGCCCACGAAGATATTAATCGTTATCGCGCGCGTGCCTTCCATCGTTTGTTTTCGTTACGCCGGCGACGGCCATTAATTATCAATGAACGTCCAGCCGCCATGATGAAGGTAGATGTCGCAGCTTTTCCAGGTGACGAGGCTCGCTATCAACCCTTTTTAAGCCGGCGCATTACGCGCAAAGTGTCCGATGTCATAAAAGTGTCCGATTTGAATACGTGCCGCGGACGCTAAAGCCCGCGATTAACTCCATCTGTATTTTTGTCTCGTTCTACGCTTCACTCACATTAAGCTTGTTTGCTGGAGTACGTTTTAACAGATTACTTGTAAATGCTCATTCTATACAAAAAAATAAAGTGAACACAACGATATTTATGCGTGTATTGGAACTATATTTTACTATAGTTGCACGGCTGCCTTGTGCTTTCCAGTTTTTATTTATTCGTGATATATATTTTTATAATAAAATTATGAGCTTGTGGAAAATGGATATCTAATTTCTTCGGCATCCAGCCGCCATATGGCGTATGGCGGTGCCGTCATGCGGCCTGACATATTGATAGATGACATTAGTCACACGCCTGATTGATCGCTGACGTCTCCACAAGTCCGTCCATCTCTCGTCGCGTCGCGTCGCGCTGTCCCAATATTGAAAGGCTTTTGAATATTTTTTTTAAAAACTATGTCAGCATATTTTTTGTTTGTGTGGATCTCGTTATTCGATCTTTTATTTACTCTAAACAAACTTGTCATGGTTTTTTGCATCAATAAATAATAAAACTAAAACAACATATTAAAATTTTAGTATGTAGAATTCACACATTCTAACAGCTTATTTAAAGTGTTTGTTTTCTTGTGTTACCAATTAAATTAAATATAGCGAAAAAAACATATCGATAAGAGAGAAATTGAAAAGTTACTACTAATTGGAGATTCTAAGATAGGATGGCGATGGAGCGAAGGGTCCGCCACGTGAGCGCAATTTCAGCGATTAATGATGCGAACCTAATCCAACTAAGCAGGGAGGAAGGCGACATCGTGAATCTCATCTGAAAAACACTCCTACCATGATTTCTCGATGTAATCTTAACTCCAACGTTATCTAAACTTCGACTATTATCAAAAGGTACATCAGAATAATACATTAACTATGTGATCAATGCAATACCCTGTAAAGTATTATATAAAGACCGTGGAAACGTAAATCTGCTCATTCTCACTTCATCAGATTTCCTTGATATTTATGCGTAGCAACAATATATACGAGTACTACCCTACTTTACACAACAGAAAGCGTATCTAAAACCCCAGTTCATTAAGGAGTTTTGCTTTGTATGTTCTTTTGTATGTTACACTGAAAGCGTATTCTATGCGACAAACACAGAGGGCGCCAGTATCTAGAATGTAAGTAGCGATCGAGATATCTTGGTAGAGGCGTACAACTCGCCGGTTCATTAGCCCAACCGTATTATCTTATGCCTTAATGATTTCACGCTTGCTTTCAACGTCGCTCATTTCGGGAACTTTGATGGCGGAGGGCGGAGAATCTTGTAATCATATCGTGAATTACGATTAAACTTTTAGTTTTATCTTTCTCGCTCGTTGATTACTAATAGTTACGCCGCGTTCGAGTTACATATTTTATCAATACGCAATATCGTGTCTCGGTTAATTACTTAAACTTTGACTACCAGATTAATGTCTTTGATAATTATACAGATTCATTAATTTAAATAAACGTATTTGATTTAGCAAATGTTATTCAAATTGTGGAAACAAATAGGAATTTAGAGATTGTTTGTATTTTGTAGGAAAAAAGGTATGAGGTTGTAAACGTGAATCAGGTATTAGTAGAGGATAATAGGAGAAATAAAATTCAACTGAAGGTTAAGATTCTTCAAACATTCAAAACAGTTTATTATGTATGTCTAAGAACAGGTTGTCAGCAATGCTAAATAGCATCCGGTCTTAGATTACTATGTAAGAAATGCATTGTTATAAAGTGAATATTCCCACTCACGAGACCGTTTAGGTACAACTTAAGTTTAAAAATGCACTAAGTTAACAGAGGATAATGGAAATTAATTTCCAGAGTACACTCATTCGCTAGAAAATATACTAAATCACATTTCCACAATGTTAATACTTTTAACATCGCTTCACTATATTCCTCGTAACCGTAATTCGAGTATATTTATTTAAGAGAAACATAATCTCCTTAAGCGATTTCACGGTACTTACGATGTGTACGTATTTGAATAATAGCACATAAACTATATGAAGATTACACTGAAAGTAGACTGAGGAACCGAAATGGTTGCGTGGAATAGTAACAAAAGTAAATTAGCGGTTACTTGTGTTATAGCGAGTGGAAACCTTAAAACGCGTGAGAAAGACGCGGCTTGTGTCAGGTGATACGCGTTGTACATTGCTGTGTTGCTTTATTTATTTACTTATTCTTAGATAGTATAATCCCATACGAGGAGCAATGTACCGTGAACTACGTTTAAGTCGAATAAGGCTTTATTTTATCCGCGTATAGTAAAATATTAAGACCGTTTATTTTACTCCAGTAAGTTTTTGTTCGAGTTAAGTACAATTGTATATTGTACCGATGTTGTTAACACCGCGTAATATTAGGTATTTATTAAATAACAAATACTTTAAAAAATGATAGATTTTATATCAATCGAAAGAGATATTAGATATCTAGTCAAGGTTTCTTATTTACTAAAAAAATCTTTTTTTGACGTTCACAAAAACTCATGTTGTTTTGTAAGTAGTAAGCCCCAAAAGTGACACAGTCAAAATGATAATAAGTTAACTTAACGTAATAATTATTTAAATACTAAAGAAGTACGAAAAACCTTTATCCGCAAGGACGCATGTAGCATCGTAGAGTATGTCTACGGGCTACGAAACCGTAGCCATGGCGTAGCCGCACTGCGTTGCCTACACGCTTCGATATAAATCTTGCTTGCGGATTAAGAGAATCGCTTACAAGTTCTTGCTGCTCCCAACGATATAAATGTTACCAGAAATACTTATCAGTACATAATATTTCAACTGAAATTGTAATCCTATGTACGATGCATAAGGAAATAATTTAATATAATTTCTTTGTTGATACAATAATGGTATAAAAAATCATTAAGTTAGCTCCCACTCAAAACCATTATTTTCTTAGTTTACTTTGAGGTTGGACAACACACCTACAGCCGTAGCAGTCTTCAAACCGCTCAGTTATTATTTACACTCGTCCGCGGCTTTCTTTAACTTCAATGGAGTCCCGGTTACTGTCACAAACATCTTTAACTGCCACCGTCTCTTAATGACTATCCTTGTTGGAGTAAACGAGAATGACCCGTAAAACGCTTTATATACACAGTTACAAACAGAAACGTTTGCTTCATTTCAAATAAAACTTTTGTAGGTAAATTATAAATAAATAGTTTTCGCCCGCGACTCTGTCCGCGTATAAAAAAGTATATATAAGTGTCCTATTTATTCTTCTAGACTATACTGTATTTCTATGCCAAATTTCTTCGAGATCCGTTCGGCAGTCTAGGCTAGAAACTCTAACAAATATCCATCCATCTAAACTTTCGCATTATAATATAAACATTGCAACAGAAAATATATTGACATTTGAAATGAATGTATACAAACTTAAATATTTTTATAAGCTAAATAACTGTTATAGATTATAACCTGTAACGAATTTAATGGTCAAACATTGAATTGTATCTTTTAATACGATCAAAGATTTAATCTAACCCATATATTGGCTTCCCCTTGATTTAAATATAAAAGCTTCGCGGATAGGGTAAAATAGTTACATTCCCTATAACTTTAGTTTCCAATCTAATAGTTGGCGTTCAATTACTGATAAAGCTCTTTCAAATACAAGTAAATGAACTAAAGGAGCACCGAAAACTGTTATTATTGTCTTTATTCACTGTTACGCTACGATCTTAACGCTGTTTATTGGGAGAAATATGCGATTAAACCCCATTTCGATTGTAATTGGATTCTCGAGTACAATGTTAATTAAATTGAGTACTAAGTTTTGTTTTGAACTTAATTCTATATCACATAAACTTGGCACTAAGAGGTTATTAATATGTCATCTATTTATGCATTTTCATTTTAATGTATTGATAATTTACCAATAATCAAATTATATTCAGGCTTAATAAATCAAATGCTACTTCTTGTCCTTTTTAAATGATATCACCGTCTATGTCAAATTAACTTATACACATGTCGGTACACAACAAGTTAAGATTCATAACTATACAAGAGTGCTTAAGACAATAATGACAAGGATTGTTAGACTTAGAATGTTGTCTCATTTAAATAACAATCAAAAATCTCAAGGAGAACTCCGTGAAACGGTGTAATGGTGGCAGTCACTAAATTTTCCCATTCACATTAGACGGAAATTTCGTCTCACTCAGATTTATGTTCGGCCCTCGAGCTGGGAGCATCTAACAGGGATATTATTTATTCCTCGTCTAACGCTCCGACAGTGGGAGCGAACAACAGTGAGGTGCCGCCGATTTGTTTATGCTAAACAACCGGCAAGCCAACTTCGTAGCCGCGCACTCAAAAATCATTTGCATATTTAAATAGAATAGCGCGACACCGCAACTAGCCGTTAACACCTGACGTTAAATTTACAATTAATTTTAATAACTTCTCCCCAGTAATTATTATTTAACATTGAAAATTCAAATCAGAAACGGACAAAGCATTATACACTCCTGAAATAAATTAGCGGTTGCTTTTAAGAAAATAATTAAAAGCGAAACAAAAATGCCAAGGGAATTTTTATTGAAGTTACAGACAACTTAAAGTAAAAGATTTGATTATCTTAACATTACTATACGAAAATATAAATAATTCAAGTGCAGTACTTCCATTTTTACCTCGTATAAAGTGAATAATTTTCTCATTATAATGAATGTAAAGTTTTTCTTTTATCTTAAACATGTTCTCTATGGCCATTAGCCTTCATTTCAAGTTCCTTATTTAGCTATATTTATAAATAAAATGTCTGGAATCTCAGGAGCTAAACCAAACCTCTTATTAATAACTCAACAAAGCGAAGGAGTTAGCGACATTCCAACGCGTTTGTTACTAAACCAGCGGAATTTTAATTCGCCTCAGAGTTTATTAAGTGCGTAAAGTTTTAGCGGGTTTCCAACAAGCACGGTAAATTAAGTGAATTTGCTTGTAGGCTCTGTCGAGATCTCCATGACTTAATTCTTGTCATACTTTTTTAATTAGACTTTAATTTCTTTAACTTTTAAAAGATTATTCTAAATAGAGCTAATGCTGACTGACTAGTTTAGTTAAATGTTTCTAAACATGAAATTCTTAATGATAAAGTTTACCCCAACACTTTTAGAGGAATCTGTTTTACATAGAAAATTAGGTCTTGTGTAAAAAATATGGCTACTAAAACGTGGTAAAATGACTGAACCCCGTAAAAGTTTTCATAAAATATTCAATAGAAGATATTTATTATACTGAGATTTCCACAATTTACCGATAAATTTATGCCATATCTTCTGTTTTATATCCTTTTATAGGGCCAAATTTGTTTCTTTTTCACGTGATTCAGTTATAAATCTAGCGCAGCGCGTACGTTCCTTTGGTTAGGAATCTATTTTATGACCGCATACGCCGAAGGTTAACCAATAAAACCTTTTAACAGCCGTAACTATTTCGTTATAAGATCTGAGTACGCAATAAAAAGGAGGAAACAGAAATAAATCTAGGGGCACAATGCCCCACAGGGCAGCACAATGGTGGAGACTCGCGCAAGAAATCAATCACTGGAGGGCGAATGCTTTAATAGCTTCAATTTAAATTCTTCTCGTCGCTATATTTAATTGTAAATTTTTCAGTTCCTTTTTATTTTATCGACTTGGCTGCAGAATTCTCTGTAGTTGTTTTAGAGACTGGCGTAACTTTATTTAGAATCAGAAATAGAGTTCTATTACTCGGAATTTGTGTCATGTCATTCTTTGAAGTCAGTTATAAATAGAAGTTATCTACTTGAAAACTTATTCCTAGATAAGAAATGAACCTGCGTGTTTATGGAGACAACCTTAGTTTATAAAACAGAAAAGTAAATTATTCCATCGCATTTCTCATCAGGATTTTTTACTCCGACAAAGCGTTGCTGTATCCGTGAGTCTTAAGAGCGTCCTTATCCACGAAATAAAACGAGGTCTGGCGCATTCGAGTCACAAGGAATGTACGCAGAGTACAATATCATTGTGTATACGACATAAGTATGAATCAGGAGTGATAAGCTGAGTGCGCATATTTGCAGGATCGTGCCCGTTGCCAACTTTCTTGCCCCGCCTACACATTTGCATGTTATGAACGCATCGCGCTCTTATTGTCTTTTAATGTGTATTCAAGATTTTTTAAGATTTCATATGTAAATCATAAACAAGAGAATCATAAAATTTTAGAGGTTTCTTGATTGCGTTTTCACTATCATACGATACTTAGGTATGTTATAGGTTCGGTAAACATTTAAATTGCATTGCACAGAAGAGGAATTATCCTATCAATTAAGGGTAGGCATCGCATTTATAATTTCGGATGTCTATCGACAGCGGTCGTTACGCCATTTCAGCGAATTGAGGTGGCCCTTTGCTCGTTTGCCACCTTATAATGTAAAAAAGCTAATCCAAACGCACCTCTATCAAAACATAGAGTCGTCAGTTCTAAATGTCACAGTATTCCTTCGTCCAATCATTACTTAAAATATATCGCAAAAGGGACTAATTGCACACGTTAAGAGCCACTCATCTGCAACAGCATACTTAGACACGTTCAATAGTTTTTCTTTCCGAAGACTATTTCCAAATAGTATCCTTAAAGTCTACAATGTTCATTTAATTGTAGTCAATTTGCCTCAATTGTCTCGCCCCAGACTAAGGGAGGAAAAACACAGCCTCTATTTAGTTAAATTAAAAATATAGCATACTTCAATCATACTAATATTACCTATATACTTGGTAATGATATAAATTCGAAAGGTTTAACGAGTGGATAGATGGATAGATGTCTGTTACTACGCATTTTCAAATCGGCCCAACGGATCTCGATGAAATTTGGTACATTCCGGAATAACACTACTACTGCCATTTTTTAATACCTCGCCTACGAATACGCCGGCAAAAAGTAGTAAATTTGTAAAATGTTGGTAAAAATAAAACTTTAAAAGTCACATGTATTCCAAGTTACCGGTTCCGCGAGTCCACGGATTGATTTTTAAACTGCAAAACTTACTTCGAAACAGGAGCACAGCAAAAAATATAGAGTTAAGGCGAAGTTAGAAATGAAATTAGTGTAAGCGACAAGTTCATTTTAGTTCTTACAACGAACTCGGTATTGCGATTGCTGTGATATTCGCGAGGAAAGTTTTGCGAGTGCAGATTTTGATTACATACACTACAAGAAACTTCCCACCGGATAGGAATATTAAATCTTATTTAAGTTAGACATCCGCAGCGGTTCACGTTGTTATTTCGAATAAGGTGCTTTATAAACTGAGAGCGTTTCACTGGCAAGCATTGTAACTTTTATTATAATTTACCTTGCTTATTGTAGAAATAAACTGTTATAAAATAAACATCTAAATGTCGAATTTTTACACGAGCCTTTAACGAATCTAAATAAGGAAGAAGGCTTCGTGAAATTAAATTTTAAAAGTAAGGAAAACATCGTTAACTGAAACTAAGCAGAATGATCATAAAATAATGAGGAAGATACTTCATATTATTTTGATAGAAAATAAATAAACCTGTACATAAAATCTTTATCAAACTGTACCTTAAATGTCTACATTCAGAACGCCTCGTTCAGATGCATTAGGCTACAGTAAAATCTTCCGTACAATTAAGGCAGCGTTTAATTTTAAATTGTGTACTAAAAGTACGGTTATATAAACATTACGGTAACAATGACGCAGCCGCGCCGCCGCCGTGCGCCGCGCGGCCTCGCTTCCCCGAGTTACATGGTGCATTTGGCTAATTACAACTCAGTACTCACAACCGTGACAATTCCTGATTACCGGAATGCTTATTTCAGTATCTACCAAAACTCTATTCGGAAATTTCGTCTCTTATTATCGAAATGTAGGTAAAGTTTTCTATTTTAAGATTATTGTACTAGCGTTGAAATTTACAATGAATTTTGCAACAAAAAGCACAATTTTACTTCTTACTTTCTTATCTACAACATTAAAAAAGCGAGATTTTAGATGGATGGTGGATGTTTGTTAGTACCAGAATGAATATACGGATGTAGAGCATAGTTCAGAAAAGCACATTAGAGTACTAACAAAGATTTTGTTTTAATTCCACACGGTTGGCGACACGGGCAAAAAGCTGGTATTGGCCATATTCCACTCTTACATTATAGACATGCTTATCTAAAGTTTATGCCAAAGATAGAACATAAAATATATTTATTTTAAAACAAGGTAACTTGATCTTCTAGCTCGCTCCAATAACGATGTTTCGGATATATTTTTGGAAAGTTTGCGGGCGCTATTGCATTTCTCATTCTGATTGACGTTATTCCTCGTGACAAGATAGACTGCGCCTAACTTCGGTAACTTCGAAGACCGGCTCACTATTTATATCTGGATCAAACTTTAAAATCCATCCAATAAATTAGAAGCGCCGCTTATATCTCTATGTCAAAACTTTTACCGATATTAGTAATTGCATGTCAAAAGTTGCTATCGACTGAACTATTCCACTCAAGTTTTCAACCGCCCGGTCTTTCATCAAAGGTTATAAAGTATTTTATTAAAAAATAAAATCAACCGACATCGTAGACGATTAAAGCGTTTCTCGTCGAGAGTCAAGGGAAAATTAGAATCGAAATACAGTTACAGAGGCACGGTATACATCGAAGCCCTACTCAGACGTTTTAATTTTATTAAACATCTCCCGGTGCCCGAGATAAAGTAGATTTCTTTCGCTGCCAAGTAAGAATTTCGACTCGTATAATAATTTAGATTACGCAGCAAGCAGTGAGCGTTCATTATCGTTCTTTTGTACCTGATTTCGTGGAGATCTCATTCGGATAGAGCGGCGGTCCGCGGCGCCGGCGCTCACTCCAAATGGAAAGTGCGAAAATGAAATTATAAAGCCCCGCGATAAAAATAAATTAAATCGGATTTCACGTTTCCCAGTAGCCAAGGATGAGTAACATTTTGTTGTCTGCAAATTCTTTTCTTCTTTTTTTAAATATTTGCCTTAACACTTGATTTGTGGCGTAATGAGAAAATTCTCACTTCGAATTTAATTCTCTTCCTTGCTTCTTTCATTAAACAAAGTCTATTAGATTTTATTTTATAAGACGCTCTACTCCACAGTATAGATCGGATTGGAGAATTATTCAAAGAGCGTCTATGCATGCAATCATATTCCATTGACACGCATTCACGTGCTTCGGAATCACTTTAAGATGTATAGAACATTTCTAGCATAAGTAATACTTTATTAAAATATCTCTACAAACATTACAATATTATTATATTCAATACACTCTGTAGATAATGTTAGGTTTTTAAGAAAAAAAATGGAACAAATTAACCAAATTATCATTTTCTTGTCGTAAACTATGGAATTAGAGTTCAATGGTAATTGTTTAGTGCATTGTTTATTTCTTATTTTGTAATTAAGAATGGTGTAGTTTTTAAAAGCTTAGACGATTGCGACAGCAAACGACTGCATTCTCACCTTCGATTATTTAAATAAGGTACCAACACGACAAAGACGAATGGTACAAATATCGTTTGCGATCCCCAAGTTTGATAGTACACCTTGTACCCTACACACGCGCTAAAGATTTCGTCCAACGATAACGAGCGATTGATCCTCGCGATATGCTTTTTGCGTAAATACCTAAGCTATTAGTTTCACGAACGTAGAAGGAAAATTTGTTAACTAGGTCGTAAGGCTTGTCTTACATACTATAAAGCACCTTACACATTAGTTACCCGTATTCATGTTACACCTTAGAACTACATATAACATAGTTCATGATTAATAGCAGCTATATAAAAGTTTTATAATTGACGAGTACAAAAGTTTTACGTGGAGGTAATAACTTTACTGTATTAAACATGATAAAGTGCCTTCTTCTAGTATCATCTTCAGATCTCTTATTCATTTGTTTTTGTTCGTGTAACAATCTTCTTTTGTTATCAATAATGTTTTCCATGCAGTTACTACCTAGATAGATATAGTTTGTGTTGTTTAGATAGTACACAAACACAAATAAAGTAAATTTTCACTTTTTAGGAATTAACGGATACTCTAATAATACTGAAATAAATGTAAAACGGAACAAAAGGAAGTATAAAAAAGGTTAAATTGTCTTTTTCCCCGTCTCTTTCTGTGTACGAAACGAAACAATTTGGTTAATTATATTTTTATTGCTCATTCTATGTCCAGTAAATCGGGTTCGTCTCCCAAGGGCCGCTTCAGCTTTACCGACCCTACTTAATAGTCCTCGTCTAGGCAAGGGTCAGTCATGTGACATGCCTCGGTAACGAATCCCAGGTGTTTTGTTGTTATTAAACGTACATGTACACATGATTATATTAGTGTAAATATTTTCATTGACAAGCTCTCTATACCAATAAAGAGCATATCTATACTAATATTATGAAGAGGAAAGTTTTGTATTTTTGTATGTATTGGGATAACTCAAAAATTACTAGGCCCAATTTAAAGATTTAATTTCACGCAGATGATGTCGCGAGCAACAGCAAGTAGTAAATACGCCACCATCTCTTTGAACGATTTAATCTATTTTGAATTATATTTTTAGTGATTGTTATGTAAAATTTCCGCGCTTCAATTATACCAAGATTCGTAGTCTAACATTTAATTAGAACGTCCAACAAAGACGTACAATGCAACCGCATAAATAAATGCCCGCTCAAAATCACTCAGGCTTTCACGTGTAAAGCGTACGTACCGGCGTTGCACAAACGCAAACAGCGAACTACAACTCATAACGTTTAACAGAAATTACACGCCTATTCAAACTGGCGCTTTACTTAAGGTGTCCATAACTGACGTGCGGTACAGATAAAAGTGCATTACCAAATTGCTTTTACCTACAAGCGAGTAATTCTCGGAAGCGATGTTGCGAGCAATAATTTCAACACGGTCGTGTTGCCTTGATGTCGCTTCAGGAAATTTTTCTAAACGACTAAGCGTCAACTACTTTCAACTCGCGGAAGATTTTTAAAACTTCCTCGCGAATGATTTATGAGATAGCTGAACTTGAAACAACGCTTGATTGTCTCGTTTTTTACTTTGAATTTGTTTTC
The DNA here is from genome assembly GCF_000836215.1 of Papilio polytes. Lineage (NCBI taxonomy): Eukaryota > Metazoa > Arthropoda > Insecta > Lepidoptera > Papilionidae > Papilio > Papilio polytes. The sequence goes on from NW_013527915.1 coordinate 1,049,177, forward strand.
ACTACGAGAGAAAACTTATTTGCATCCCAGATGTGTTTAACGTATCTGCTTTAACTTATTAATACATAAACTAATTTTAATATAATTACTTAAAAGGTTTAGACAAAGTATACATTACTTAATTACTAAGATAACGATGTGCTCACTTAATGTAAAATGTAAACAAAAGCCTGTGAATAATAGTTTCAGATTGTATAAATTGCCTTAATTTCTCCCCTACAAAAGTAAATATGATGTTATATTTTACGTTTTATTCTTGTTACTCGGGTTTACAAAAGTAATAACAGCATATTTCAGCTACAGCAAGGTTTAATTCAAAATTTAGCGCACGGAACTCGGTTCGTGGAGCTCGCTAAGAAAGATTCTCTTTAATCTTGTCACAAAAGCCTCACCTGATTCAGCGCAGCACGAGCACTCTCCTCGGCACAAACATGAAGGAATGGAGCGGAAGAGTGGCCGCCACTCCGAATTACTTCCTAATGAAAAGAGCCTAGGAGTGGGACAGAGTGGAACAGAGTGGGAGGAAAGAGAGTTCGTGGCGCGGCCGCTAACGAAGCCGGTAGGCCACTTCACTCGCTCAAGTGCTGTCACGTACCTTAACATACCATATATCTTCACACATCTAACGTTTATTAGAGCAATGTGTAAGGACAGATATAGTATCTCTTGGAAACAAACTTTTAATTGTATTTATATAACCTTAATTGCTGCCTGATGTCTTCAAATACTGAATGACGTCCTTCAAGTCCAATAAGAAAATTACTTACATATATGTTTGCTTACGTATTTTACTTGCATGCGTGTTGATCCTATTCTAGTAATAATTCAAAGCTTTAAATTTAAAATTAATTAAAATATTTAAATCTATATCTATACTAATATTATAAATAGTAAATATTTGGATTTTTGGATTTTCGTATGTATTCGATTCACGTAAAAACTACTGGGCCGATTTCAAATTTTGCTTTCATCATCAGAAAGGTAATTTATCTGTGAAGAACATAGGGTATAGGGCTAAATATTTTTCATCGTTATTTTTTAACGCGGGCGAAGTCGCGAGTAACAGCTAGTCGTTAGTAAAATATACTTCTTAAAGTAGCAATTAACTCTACCACATAATTAACAATAATTAAATAAGCGATTACAGTACCAACTTGAAATAATATGAATGTTAATTTAAGCTTGTTACTTGCGTATTATATTAATCAGATTTTATTTAATCTAGTAATACCTACTTAATTACATCGTAATAATAAGATTTACTCTGTGTATAACAAACGTTAAACATTTAATTTATACGATTTTACGCCTCCGCCCCGAAATCCTTTTATTTGCAATTGTGGATTACGATTTAATTATTTAATATCGACACGGTTACTGGATATTGTTGCTCTATTATTTTATACCACGGAGGGTCTTACACACTTTGATTTTATAAAATCAATATTTAAAACCATCTTTATTATTAAAATCAACTTTTATCCCATATCATTATCAAAAAGCACTAATAATTTAAAAATGACTAGCTTACGCCCGCGACACTGTCCGCGTGGAATTAAAAAAAAAGTAAGTAGCCTATGTGTTCTTCCAGACTGTGCTCTAAATCATACCATTTCATCGAGATCCGTTCAGCCGTTTAGGCTACAAACTCTGTCAAACATCCATTTCTCTAAACTTTCGCATTTATAATATTAGTATGATTATTAAACCGTGTATTTGAAAATGTAGTTAGTGTGACTTGACCCTTTTTTCAAATTTAGTATGAATGCGTGTTTGAAATAAATAACAAATAAAACCTCGAGGATTGTACCAATTTGAATATAGCCACAATTGCATAGCAATATGAGATGAAACAATTTTTATTCGTTTGGTTATTGGACCGCACGTGTTGAATCGATGTGGAGGAGTTCCGATTAAATTAATTCTGGTTTAATTTCCTTTTCGATTTTATGTTCGCCGTTAGAGGTTTCCGCGGAACAATCATATCAGATATGATAGGAAAAATGTTTCCATTTATAATTGTTAAAAAAGGTTATGATTTTCAATTTTATTGACACAATTCAAATAAATACTGATATTTGGAATGTCACCTTTCGAATAAGTCGAATTTTAAGACTTAATTTCTGTAATAATTATGTAATGTATTTATTTTAACAAATGACGTACAATGAGATTATACAAAAAAAAAGTTTCTGTCTGAATAATCTAAAAATCCTAATTTTTCATTAAAACCTTACTCGAAAATTGTTTTGATTTAAAATGAATATGATTCGACGTGAAATAGGTATAGGTGTTAATGGAGCGGAGATGCTCGTAACCCGTACTTATAACTTGAAGGCGAAACGAAGTTTAATAAGCAAGAACCGCACCGACACCGCCTCATTCACGTTAAGATCTGCCGCGACTTAACGAGCTGTGCTCCGGTATGTTTAATAACTTAGTGTAATCATCAAAGTGAAGTTTATTCTGCGCCTATTCGGATTCAAGATTTACAACTTCATTTGATGTACTCTCGTATACGATAAGGTGACATGTTTCATTTTACTTTGATATTTATTGGAGTGTGTAATATCTGTTACTTCTATTTACATACGTATCAACAGTAACAAACATTTTCATGTCACCTACTTATGTATTTAATGTATGTACACTGCTTTATATAAATGGATAGACGATTGCTTGGTAATAATAGTTTTTGCTTTGTAAAATGTCGGCAATCAAATAGGCACACACCGACATATTGTTAACCTGTCCATTTTTAAAGATCAATGTGTCTTCTTCTCAAAGCTATCTGCTCGTCAGGGCGCTTTTGTGTCTACAAATCATAAATAGAGACATCCCAGACTATTTTTGTTAATTCTTTTTGCAACAATTCAAGTAATTTTCCAGAATTTTCTTAAAACTTATCAATCCATTAAGTCTTTGTGGTTGCTACATATGACTTTTACAAAACAAAAAAGGTTAATTATCGATAAGGTAGAATGGTCGTTTGCCCTATTCTATTAGCGATTTTATTCCCGTTTAAACTACAAAGGATATAAGAAAATCGAGGCTAATGATCCGTCCGTAATGCTTTGATAAATCTCATTACATACAAGTGCGCTCGACCCCGCTTGCCGGGCGTTCTCGATTACGAATTCGCATTTTCAAATGATTCAATCGCGAACCTTGACGTAGAATTAAAATTCCTGTTGGATCTTTTGTTCGCTTAAATTTGACGGCGCAGGGGCGACAAATCGATCGATTCTGGCGGAACTCTGTGAGAATCGAACAGTCGTTAATGAAACTTCCCCCGCGCAATTAGGTAACCGTCTTGGTTTTATTAAATTTAATCAAGAACTTGTGTAATATTACACAGATTGGGCCAATCGAGCTGTGTACAAGTTTCGATAGCGTTGTAGTTGAGAACTAATTTCGGAAATCAGCAGACTTATCTTGGTTTTAGGTAGTCTAATAAATAATAGATCAACACTTTGCAATTAGATAAGTTGTTAAACGACTCGACTTATAATTCCATTCTTAACATGAAAATTCCTCTGTTCAAAATAAAATCTTCTACAATCAAAATGGATATGCCCATAAAATAAATAAATTGTACTAGAAAAGTTAATATTAAGATTCTTTAATAAAACTTTATGTAACAAAATACTACTAAAGACCTAAAAGGTTGCTATCTCTATAAGTTATGATCGAAGGCAAGAGCTCATAAATCTACTTGCAAAATCTAAAATTACGTACTTCAAATAAAGAGAAAACATCTCGTCATTGTAACAATTAGGAATCAAAACTATTTATACTTTAATTCTAAAATTAAGTTGTCGGACTGTACGTTTTGCATAAAATTGAAATGGTTAAAAAAATTCAAATAGTATTTTCCTCTACTTTCCAGGTTAAAGTATGTTGTAGATTAATTCTATATTGGCACGATCATCTATAAATAAGTAGGTCAAAGGTTGTAACTGTACAGTAATGTGAGTCGGCGCTACGTATGTAGAGCGCGTTATCGTGGTGATAAGCCGGGCCGGAAGCGCGCGTCGTACGCCCTGCGCCCCGCACCCTACGCCACCGCTGTATCTATGTTACATTACGCCCGCCCGACTCACTACCAAATCATTTTGCTTCCTCACTCACGTTATTCATCCTTTATTTAGGACTCCGCTATTTCCATAGACCATAACTCCCACATACAAAGATCAATAAGAACGCAAAACAAACATATTTAGGAAGAACAAACACAGAATCGGTATGTAGGTTCGTTTTAAAAACACACGACTCAGTATTTCAAGCCATATCCGCCGTAACAAAGATTCCGAAACTAACTTCCACTAGCATTGTGTAAGGCACCTGAAAACCGCGAGCGCAGTTTCGAAACAAGCATTGCACAATTTTAAACAAAGGTATAGACGGGACGAGGCGGCATTACCATAAACTGCGACTCGGCGGGGGCGCAAAATTGCTTTTTTGAACTTCCACAATGTTACCACTATTAGGAGTTAAGAAAAAGTTGAATAAAGGTGGCGAAGAGACGGCACGCGGCTGTGACGCCGTAATCACATTCCGGCCCCAAGTTGTGTTAGTCGATGCAGAACGAATTCACCTCCACCTGTTTACAAAGCTTGCGTGCAACTTTGCCACTCGAAACGCAAGATAAGTATTTACGTAACTCACTGTGACTCCCACCAATGTGCTTTTTAGCAATTCTACGACTCTGTAATACTTAAGGCAGTAGATATGAACCCGCTTGCTTGCTGATGCCAGACCATCTGAAATAAAATTGTTTCAAATGGCTACTTAGTGAATTCTACTTTCTAGAATTCTTTCTTTATTATTATTTAATACGAGTATAGTAAGTTTAAGGATATTTTAAAGGGATTTCTTTTATTTTTATGGTTTAATCTAACGGCCTTCAAATGTAAATAATTTTTTACTACAAGAGTCTAAAATATTGATAGAAAAATAAACAATTTTATATTGTAAAAATGCCTTAATGACTAGTACGTATTCGCAGTTAGAAACTAAAGTGAGCTTACCTATAAAGGCCGGATCCACACAGTTCCGTTCCACTTTATGTAGTGCGTGAACATATTTTATCTGTTCCCTATACTTTAGTAGGGCCGGCAATTATCAGCGGCGTGTTCCACGGTCATAACAAAGACCCTTAGTTACATTCTATCGGGTAAATGCTGATAAAAATCCGCTTACATTATTACAAGCACGGTAATTAAAGTTTCAACAAATCACCGCCGTCTACCTATCATTTACTATCTTCAATGGATAATATATGATTATTTTTCACGCTATGCTACAAGCTTGGATTTTTTTTTAATATTTGCGGAAATGTAATTTGCCTTTTATAACGTCTCGAGTCTTTTGTATAAAGTTTTTTTAAGTAAACTAGTTGTCTAAAAATGTTGTCTTAACGGACACAATTCTTGCAAAAGAAAATATGCTTAAGAATAAAAATAACGAAATATTTAAGCGTAAGATAAGACGGTCAAGAGATTAAGTCCGATTTTTCGTTTCCCCTAAAATGATTCAAACAATTTACCGCCTTAATTTGAGATTAGAAAATATCCGTTACATTTTATGTTCATTAGTGTTGAAACACAAACCGGCATCTTGGCCTTGCAATTAGGGGAAATAATAATTTGCACAGTAAATATCAGGATTTGCCAATAACTATATAGAATTTGTTGGAAACGTCGTTTGTATTAAGTGGACTATTACCGTAATTGCTTTACGGCACTGCTTGGTAATAATTGAGTCGGGATTGTCATTACGACTCTATAGGGAGTTGAGACAATGACGTTCAATAATTGTATACAATCCAACTTTTTATTTATGACTATTATGAAATTAGTTTTAATAACTAACCAGTTGTTAACAAATAATACTGGCGGTTTTAAATAAAAAAGGTTGTAATACGGAAGAATAATTACAATTAGGCTTCCGACAATACATTTCCGAGAATTTTTTATATCCTATACACTTTTTTAAAGTCATCACATTTCACCACAAAAAGAATGAGGTTAAGAAAAATTAACCTGTGCTATTGATTAGTTTCCTTAATATTCGACAACACTATATTTTTTCAATAATATTTTTAGTATACGAGAATGTGTAACACGTATGTAAGATAAGGATATTTATTCAGTGTGTAAGCGGTGAACAAATTGTTTGCTCTGAAGCTCTCTTTACCTGCGGCTCGGAGTTTTCATAACGTACGTAGCCGCGGGCGCGTCGGCGACAATTTGTAAGGCGCGGCTCACGGCTGAGGATTTGCTGACGTGCTTGTAAACATATTTTTCCTTTACGAGACGAGGGCGAGACGGGTAACGTCTCGCCGCCTGGCTTGTCTTTTAAACTCGCTCGGATGCCGTATTATTATAATTCTCAGTTGCTTACCGCTTTACGGAAGAGGAACGAATTTTTAAAACTATATTTTAAAATGCGCGCTACATGCTACGGATGTTTTTCGCATGACATTTATTTTGTACATTTGGTAATAATAATATTAAACGAAATCATAGTAAATTATTTAATTAGTACTGACTAATGTCGTTTTCGTTACAATGATATTTAGTTGGCCCTTAATATCTTTTACTTTGAGAAAATTTGAAACTGTTTCATGCATCTTGATCTTGCATATTTCATTCAAATGCAATTCTATTTTTCATCGAAAATGTCGTCGTTATCGACAAATCGTGTACAATGTAAAATTGTTAGAATCGGAGCATGTATAAATTGCGAACTTGTCGAGTTATACGTGTTTGTAACCCGAGGCATTGTGAGATGCAACAAGAGACTCTACATGTGTAAACATGTTACATTATGTCATATTTACCTGCATACATCGTTACCGGCATGTTTATTCTAACATACAACAGGATAAATATTGTCTTAGTTTAATACTATTTAAGGAAGCAAAAAAAATATGTTCTAATACCTCGTTACAGTTTGATCCTCGAAATATGTATTAATTAGCGAGGTTTTTACTAATTTATTTCAAATGAAAGAGGAACTTAAGACGATAGAAGTATCAACAACAATTTGTAATACAGAAATTCACAAAAATGATTGGACCATTGAAACTTTTATTTCATTGTTATGTCTACGGTATCCGATGTTTCCCTTCATTAGTTATTTACTACGTTTAAGGCTGCCTTTATTCTCTCATCTCGAGATCAACAATGGACTCGCCGAATTTACATATGTGTAGGGAAATACTTCAGGGGAAAAATTACTTACCTACTTGGCGAATTGTTAGCAATATTCACAAGTTTTTACGATGTTTGCTTCTCGCTCCCCCAGCGAGGGATCACGTGAATTTGTCGCATCTGCGTACCGCGTGAGCGGTCATATTTTATCTTTTGAAATATTTTAACGTTAAAATATATTTAAACGGAATGTACAATGAATTTCTTGAAGCTCTTTCTTAGTATTCTCTTGTTCACGAACTTTTATCGTGTAAGGTTTTATTTTTAGATTGCACTATAAAATTTTACATTAAACGTATTTTCTGAAAATATTTAAAAAAAAGACAAATTTGATATATGAATTGGAGCTATTTTATAAATAAAATTCTGAAATTGAATTAAGCTGTCTGATATCAATGTTACCATGATTTTACATTGAATATTATCTTGAAGTGAAAAAAAATGTTTCGTAACGAGGTGTTAATTAGAAGGACAAAGCTAATGGCTATAATATAGCGTAGTCGCTTTCCGTTACGGAGTTTCCGTTTCCGGTACAAAGGCAACGTTATATATAATCCTGCTCCCAATTATGTATAGCGTTAGAGACGTTTTGACTATAGTTGTTGATATGTCTGTAGGTCTAATACTATTAATATTCTGTTATTTAAGAAAAATATTAATGTAGGTAATGTAAGCAAATGTATGTAAATATATCAGTATAAAGCAAGTCTACAAGCATTTTTTTCGGCAGACATCTTTCGAGGAGCATCATTAAGGCAGTCGAGGGCAAAGCGGAGAGGTGCTCTTGTATAGGGTGATAAGGGCACATTCATAACTGCGTAATACGTGTTCTATACACACCGCAAAAAAGCGTTGCGTGTTCACCGCCTTAGACAACGGAAACAAAGGCACGTACAAGCCATTCACTGGTAATTCGACGTTCAACAATACTTATTCAATGTCGCTGTGATATTATACCAGATTTATAACGTGTCTATTGATTCACCAAGTCGTATTCATGTCAGTGTTGCTAGTATACTTCAAATATTTACGATACATGTCTCCTTGTCTAATATGTTTGTCCGATGTTTATTTAACTATAGTTAATCTTTGAATCGATTATCTGCGACGCAATTCGTACAATTTGCACACATTTTAATGTCAAAGGTATCCAAACGTCATAATTAAAATACCTCTTGCCTTGCTTGCTAAGTAATACTAGTCCGAATATTTTTCTTGCAATATTATTAAAAACTGTATGAATATCTCAACGTTTATTTATGTTATATTCTACAAAGCTCAGAGTAACAGGAATGTTTGGTTGCTATCGTAATGTGTGCTCACATTCGCGTATTAGAGATATCTCGCAGCAGCGAGCGTCAAAGGCACCGTGACATAGACATCAATCCGAATCAGAACATTATCGTAAATGTTAATGACGACGACAATTAACATGAAGGCTTTATCGGCTTTTCCCAACGCATGCCCCCAATCTAGCCTCCCGACCGATTTGTCCCTCTATAAACTCCTTCCAATCGAAACGCTTTAATTAAAATAGTTACACGAGAAAAATACTACAACTAAGAATTTATTTGTTGGATACCTTCGACTACTTTGTTCGTTACTCTACTTCATTCCTCTTTTTACATACTTTAATGTTTATCTCGAATAAAATTTCATCCACCCACTCTGTTGAAGTAATAAAAATATTATTGCGTTTTTATTCATATGGCAGATCAAACTATACTGAGGTCTGTCAATAATGCAATATTTTTATACCTACAATAGTAGATCTAGGGCAAAAAATTCCCGGTATAATTCTAATGTAATTTATAATAAAGTTTCATAAATATATTTCAGTTTAAGCGAGAATATTAAAAAAAAAATTCTATCCAACGTCGAGAGTAATTTTTAATTATTTTGAAGCTCACAAGTAATCTCTCCAGCCGCGCGGCTCACAGACCGCGTCCCGTCACTCGCTTAGCGACAAATGAAAAAAGAAATCACAATAACTTACCTAGCGTAACATTGTGAGATATTTCATTACAACGCCGTAGTTCTTATAAAAATCTAAAATGCATTTTTATTCTGCATCGCTTTTCACGTAAGCCTGAGTGTTTGCAAACTATAAATTTTATGCACTACCAGCTCTTACCGACCAGTGTTGCACCGATTTATTTTAATAGTGTACTTTAATAAAAAAAATCTTTTGCCATGTAATTTATAATTGTGAAAAATACACTGAACTGGACTTTAAATGAAAAATGGATTAATATAATAAGGAATAACATTGACACGACGTAAACCTCTTTATATCAAAGGACATTTTCATATCCTCTCATAAAATAATAAGAAATGCTATTAAAATAATATCAAAAGAAGAAATAATGGAGTCAAGATAATGATATTACAGTCGAGCCGATATAAGGCAAAGTTTTGAGCAAAGGAAATGAATAGTTCGCTTGAGCGGAGGAGGGACCTATAATATACAAAGCGGCGACCACTCCAGAGACAATGGCCGGAGTGACTTTCAGTATTAATGATGCGCCGAGAATGCACACAGCGCCTGCCGAGTTTCAAAAGCCTGCCATTGATACTCATTAACTATTGATTCATAAGTAATACCCTTTTACCGTTACCGGCTCGACCGGGCCGGACAACTTTCAAATATAAAAGTGGAGTACGGAACAAATTTTAAAACGTCCACATTTTAAAGCATTGCAACTAGCTTTTTAAATTATTTACCGAACTTTAAAACTTCTCTTTCAATAATACATTTCACTTTTCATTTGATTTTAAATCACTTAAGTTAAAGTTACATTTAATGTTAAAATGTTCATTTGCATCAATGATTTCGTTCATCAGATTTCAAATAGATTAACATTGTGTTAATCTTTAAAAGGATTGATTTTACAGTAGAGCAGTACAATACCCGGGCGTCGCTTTTAGGTTTATTGTTCTAACATCTGTTGGAATATGCAAAGTCGGACTCATAAAACAACGGTTCGACCCGCGATTACTTTGAGCAGTTAACTCTCCCTTACACTCATCTTTATTGTCGACCTACCTGGAAAATTGTAATCAGACGCAATAACAACTGATTGCCCGTATCGACGATATAATTGCTTTGTTTTCTGGTTTACTTATCAAGTACCATCTTTGTAAAAAGAACATTTTCCATTATAAAATACAAATTCAAATCGATAGGATTAGATTATTTTCAATAGCATTTGCAGGAGCGATAAAGTCTATCCAAAATGTTGGAATGGCTCAGTAAAGCCTAGCTGAAACTATTTCAATATATCTCCCGTCTACACTTTACGAACACCGTTCTCCACTGATCAATGATTCTGGAACACCTGGTGCCTTGCATGCGTGTCCAGTTAACGGTTTCGATTCCGACACTGCGGAACTATTGCTTTGAAAATATCTGTTCCCATTTCAAAATCATTTGTTACACACAGTTGTAAATCTTCACGAACAATGGCTACGTTTAATATGAAGCTTACATTTACATACATCTATTGTACTGTATGAATGGTTCTTTTCATTATTAATTCGAGTCAACACTATACAGCATTACAATAAAAATATAAATAAAATGAATGTTCAATTTTAATGTTAGCAGATATGTCATATTTTTATCGTGCTCATCGTTCGCCGTAACCGAATGTGACGTCATCCGCATTGTTGATCGCGATCCTCATCCGGCGAGCGACGCGTAATCGCGCTGCGCAAATACATTCTGCACTTATTGTGCGCCACTCGTATCAGGTGGCTTGTGTGCTCAAGCCCTGCGAGAACAAAGCGGCATATGTTACGTTACTCTGTATAGAATCGACTTAAAAAGCCGCCCTAGCTTTTCAATAAAAGCTCTGTGTCGTTGTTTTGTATAGGCAGTTTTCCAGGGAAAAAAGTAATATGTGAAATGATAAACTGTTTCGAGCGATATTAACTTTATTTTGCCTCTTTTTAGTTTCACTAAATACTCGTCTATTAAAGTATGAGTATAATAGATAATGTAAATTTTGATGTTAATGTAATATTTTTCTTACCTCTTTTTTTAATTTTGATAGTTAATTACAACATGGAAACGGGCAAGTAAACACTTTTTTCAAAAGTTCCCAATTCCCCGAGCGTATGCGAGTGTATAAACAATATTGCCGAAATAATCACGAAAACTGTTGTGTAGTGTTCAGCAAACAAGCGTACTCTGGCAATAAAGGCATGGCCCGGTACGAGACCGGTCACTCGAGAACTACCGAGGACAGCTCGAAATGCGAACCTACAACTCGACACGGACAACTTTGAGATGGCTCTTTTTCGATTGCAAACTTTTGTATTTCAGATGCAATAGTAAATATTTAGTTTTCTCGCTGCGGTCTTCGTAACAAGTGAACCGCGATGTACGTGATAAAGACGTTTTGGTTCCCAATCTGCGCGGGTCCGCAGCACGGCGCGCGGCGTGCATTGTAATGCCTCTTCCACCCACACCCTTGTACTGCATGCGCCTCCCACGCAATTAAAACTATTACATTATCGGAATTCACTTTATTGCTAGAAATTTTCAGAAACACAATCTTACTAATTTCATAAATGCGAAAATTTAGATACATGGATGGTTTGTTAGAATTTGTAGCCTAAACTACTGAAACTACTGAACTAAAGAAATTTTGCATAGATACAGGGGATAGCCAGGAAGAACAAGTAGGCCATTAACTGTTTTTTTTAAATACCCAGAATCAGTCGCGGGCGTAAACTAGTAAGTTGTATATGAAATAAAATCCCTACGTCTACAGACTTTTTAATTTTGACTAACATTATTAATTTCATTTTTCTCGTAAAACATCACAGCACTTAGTTATTTATAAACAGGGAAGCCTTGTACAATAGTTTGTGTAACAAGAGTATTCAACACTGTCCTCTAACAAATCCCAGTGGGCGCGCGGCCAGCACGTCTTCTTGAAAGGATTACATCACTCGCGTGATCCATCTGTTATGAAGGATGACTACAGCAATGACCGAATAAAATATTGTATACTTGAGGTGGGATCGTGGTAAAGCGCTAATTTATACATCATAAAAAAGTAGTAACTCTTCAAAGTTAAAAGATAGGGACACAAAATAAATCAATTTTTGAAGTCTAAAATATTCCGATCTTAATGTTTTGCCTCGATTTCGAACATATCTTAATGCAAGTTTAATTGTATCAAATCTGTTTTAATCGACCTATTTTATGTAGATTATAATGCTTAACCTTAATTAACAACACAGGTATCTAAATATAATATTATCTTCGATTACATTCATTCACAGCTACCCACATGTTCGTTCACATGTAATGTGATAACACGCATTGCTGCACTGATTGGTGCGATTGCTCTATCTACAGCTTTACCTGGCTATTGTTTTGCGAGCTTCGAATTCAATTAACAGTAGTGTTCGATATTTATACTAGAAACATAGAGAGCCACTATTAATCTGATTCATTCGAATAAAATATTCGTGACTGTTAAGAATATTCTTAATTAATATTGGCTTGCGTATAAACTGTAATTATTTATGTTATACAATATACTCTTTGTTACAGTAAAATAAGCTATATGTTTGTTCTTTTTTATTAAAAAATTAATCATAATATTTTTAAAATTAATCAACCAAAGGACGTCATTATTTTGTGACATCATAAATAAAACATATTTAATCTAAATTTATTACGAAATACGATCATAAATGACGTTATCGCCAAATACAATAGTGCGATGAGTTCGGGTGTCATTTTACTGCAAATGCCGACATTAAAAATAATGCGCACACAATGTCTCGCGGCTCTACGCCGAGAAGTAACAATCGCGCACCGAATTGTGTCGTAAAATGACGCACTTGCGAATAAAAAGAACAAATTCTTATTAAAGTAAATATTTATGGCATCAACCGATTGGACGAGGGTTGTCTGTGATAAATCGCTCCACCGCTAGTGGCACCGTTCAAGAACATTTCTCTTACTTATCGTTTTTATAAATTTCCATTTACTTTATACACGAAAATTTTCATTCACTCTATTTTCTCTTAAAGTAAGGCGTACCGAAGTTTTTTGCCTTCGATTTTATCTCACATTTGTAGCGAATGTAACTGAATAAGATTTAAGTTTGATAATTTAAAAGTTGAATAGGTCGACGCACAAAGTAGCGAGCCAATTGTGTTTCTACTTTATTTACCTGAGAGTAGACAATAAGAGTGTCTCCACACAATCAGCCCGACGAGAAAGTTGATTGTTTGTGTTCCATTCAACTTCACAATAGAGAAAATGAAGAGAGCCAATTCTTTTTGCGATAGCTTTTATCCGCCATTTTCTTCGCTTGCCGAAAGTTTGCATTTAGATTTTACCTCTTTGCGAGTGCATTAGACACTCGGCATATATTTACTTGGGATTAAGAACTCGTTGTAATTCCTTAAGGAAAAAAATAAGGTAAAACGTTTGTTGAAGCTTTATACCAAACAAAGAGGCTTTGTGTTTTATTTTTCATCTTTGGGATAACGGTATAGGTCACAGAAGGAGGACTAATGTTTGTTGTAATAAACAGTCACTTAGTATCATAAAGTTCTCATGATTTTGATGTTAAATATTCAAGATCTCGTTTGGTTTTGATGATAAGGTTATAATTATGTAAGTGGTTATTAAGTAAAAAATAAATTGATTACAACCTATGTACAAATAACTAGATCTTCACGCGCGGCTTCTACCGCATGACATTATAAAACCATTATTTTATTTTTTACATTTGTGAACTTCTCAATTGCAAATGTCAAAATTCAATTGCACAAATGACAACCATGGCAACCTTGATTCTTTAATGTTAGCAGCTTTTAGTTTATGGTCCCTTTTCCACATGAAGGTATTTTTCCAATATATTTACGAGTACCGCCTAAGGTTAATAGCGTGATAGATAGAATACATAGCCTAAAGCGTGTCGTAATTGTAGAGCTTTTTATTAAAGAAATTATTATTTAAAAACATAACACGCCACGAAGTAGTGTGTGTACGCTTTATTTTATTAGTATAGAACTATAGATAGAGCATGTCAAAACATCACTTAGGATACATTCAACATTTGCAGAATCATCGTCTTTAAGATATCCATCCAATGTTTTGTTAATGAACATTGTCAGCATGAGAGTTGGGAAATAAAAGTTTCATTAACTATAACGTCAGATGGGACAATTCCCGAGCATCTCTTAATTATAGCGCTGCGTATTACAATAATGAAGCGAAACAATAACAAAAGTTCGGACCTCGAGCAGCCAATGGACAACTTCACCGCTGCTCCACTGAGTGCTCACTTCTAATGAAAACTTGCTTGTTATCGTGAATATAAAACATCATTATATTACACAAAATGCAACGAAATGCTGCTGAGTACCATTAAGCGAATGTCGTTCGTATTATTAATAAAGATAAAAAATTTATGCAAGATTTAAACGCTTTTATACATATACGTGACAAAATTGAAATGTGTTACATAGAAAAATATATCGAAATTCTCGACGTCACGAATTCGAGGCCTAGGGCTGTATAAAGTCGGTTATCGACGCCTACAATAAGTCGCGTTTTATACGGTTATTATAGCATCATAAACGCCACCGGCCGGTGTTTCATACAGTGCCGGGCATATTATACTGCCTGTGGCCCCAATAGTAGAGCTGCTGGGGGGCAGGGGTCCGAAGGGAGGGGTTCGCCGCCCACTGTCAACGCCACGTGCCGCCCGACAGATGTGTCGAGATATCCGATATCGGGACACACATTCATAATCTTTGTCTGAACCTTTCGCTTCTTATATTAAAATAACGAGTACCAACATCACAGGTGCGAACTGAATTTAAATGAAATTGGGATAACATTTCATATCTTAGATGGTTAGAATACTGAAATATGTTAAAAGTAAATCAGAATTTCACTCTTAATTTAAGACGAATTCTTATAAATTCATTTATCTATACTATTATAATAAAGCGCAAACACACACTTCTTTGTTGCCTAAGATGTCAGCAATTACAGCATATTATTTAATAATTCTTTCTTTAATGAAAAGCCCTACTCTTACGTCACGCTTTAGGCTATAAATTTTCACGCCATTAAACTTTGGGGGTAAATATTTTGGATAAAAGCCCTAATGTGGGAAACAGACCATAAGTTGCTGCCAACATCAAGGAATCAAGGAAGCAAGATTGCCAAGGTTTGTGATGTCATGTCATTTTGACATTTGCAATTGATAATTTTACAAATGTAAACAATAAAATAAAATTTTCATAATTTCATGCGGATGAAGTCGCATGGGAACTGCTAGTTTGATATAAAGACTAATTACATTGATATGTTTATTTATTATTTAACGTTATAATAAACTGTCTCAAAACAAATGCTATCTCAATAATTCGTTTTGTTCTCAGTAGAAACCATTACAATATACAAAAGAGTAACCTTGTGTCTTACATTTTTCTGACAATATCGTAGATATGTGATACAAAAATATCATGTATATCAATGTCTGTCCATTCTTTCGTGACTATAATGGATGTAATGTGAGCTGTTAGTATAACAATCATGTTCGCAAAATCCTTTTCATACTATTAGTTTGTTTATCTAACCTATTGTACGTAACGCAGAGGAATTAATCGAATACACTCCATTTATTTAGAGTGGACGAACAAAGGGAACGTGAAACCTAAAACTTTTTACGTTGGCGGTGACAATGCTATTTCTCTGAGTTCTTTTAACATTTTATTTGTAACTTTAGAGTATGTTTACAAGTTTTTGATAACCAAATTG
Organism: Papilio polytes; assembly: GCF_000836215.1. Taxonomy (NCBI): domain Eukaryota; kingdom Metazoa; phylum Arthropoda; class Insecta; order Lepidoptera; family Papilionidae; genus Papilio; species Papilio polytes. The sequence continues at coordinate 1,065,200 of NW_013527915.1, forward strand.
TGTCTAATACATTGACGAGATTTTATAGGTCGATTTGAATTATCTAATTCAAGTGATTATTATTTAGAATGTTTTTTTTTCTCATATATTTGTATTTTAGCGACTATACGAATTTAGATTGTTATCTTTTATCTACACGCTGTATAAAGAATACGTAAAATATTTGCCAACCATGCTCAATATCACACTAAAACAAAGTTAAGTACCTCCCTTAGAAACCATACTGTGTGTAGAGTGAAGTTTATATTTTAATTTGGAACGATACATTTTGTAGTTTGAATACATTTATATTTACCGTAATTAAACCGAGGTTTAATAAACCAACATAAAGTAGATGTATACGTAGAAAAGGGTCAGGTTTACCTATAGTGGGCCCTTATTTACCTTTTCAGGGTCAGACTATCTCTATTTCGACTCCCACGTAAGGTCCGACGAAGCGTGTATACCAAATGCGTCCCAGTTTTCTCGAACAGGTCGGCTTGTTTGGTTAGGTTTGTTAGAAGAGATAAATTAAGGTGACAAATTATACATAAATTATTGGAAATCAATACTTCGTTATACATTAAACCTATTACTTTCCTATTATTCATGCTTTAACAAATGTTTTAGTGACTTTCCAAATATTATGTACCTAATGTAGTTAGTTCTCCTTACTAATGTTATAAATACAAAATTTTAGATAGATGGATGGATATTTGTTAGAGTTTGTAGCTTAAACCGCCGAATGGATCGTGATGAAATAACATAAATCAGTGTTGCCTTGATAACTTAACTAGGATTCCTGTTTTTAGTAGCCAAGGACTTTCCTTACAAAGTGATAAATTTTTGGTGAGATACAAAAAGAAAAGAAAAGAGAAAATAATGAACATAGTTTGGAAACACGTATGCTACATATTAAGTTTTTTTTTAATTCTTGGCTGACGGGGTAACAGGCTGAAGATTGTATAAGCTTCTGAATAATGTTGTTTGTTATATGGGTTGAATAAAGCGTACGTATATTTCTTAATCATTAGGCAGACAAACACTCATCGCCTTCAATTGTTTCTAACTTTACAGAAAGTTCGTTCTCGTCATGTCATTACGCGATACCGGGGGAGGCGTCATCTAACTTCAGAGATTTATCACGTGACATATCGTTAACTTAAGAGTAACTTGTTTTACTAAATTCAATTGTCACATTTTCACTTTTAACTAGTTATTTCTCGAGACATCCTTCTGATGAGTCTAATTCTAGAATAAAATACAGTCTATGTTACTCAGTGATAATCTTATTAATGACTGAAGAATGTTTTATACTTGTCCAGTAGTTTTCAAGTGTAATAATTACTTACAAAAATGTAACCTCGTATATTTGTACAGTACTAGTAGATGTCTGGTACTTTCATAACTAAATGTCCGCTAACAAGTTTCGGGTTGGTATTTTAACAATAACATGTTTACATTTTTTTATTACAAAATAATATGTATTTTACGTAATTCATACCCAGCAAGATCGAAGATATGTTTAAATTAATTTCCTTACTCATAAAACTAATATAACGTGTTATTGTATTAAAATTTATACCTAAAAATAAATTTCTCTAATTATCTTCGATAATTTACAAGCCTCTTTTCGTTTTTCATGACCGCTACAAGTCGCTTTATCTGTTGCCAAAGTTGATTGACACCCCTTTTGAAATCAACCTGACGTAAATTGGCTTTAATTAAAACAAAATCAAAGATAGACAAGCTAACGAGGTAACTTTGTGAAGTTACTGATGGATTTTTTTTTCAAATTTGCGTTTTAATACAACGTTCAAAATGTAACTAAAAGAAATTTAGCTTATTTTTATTTAAGTTATAGAATTTTGTGGCAACACTTTTTACCAAATGCAGAAATTACTGATTCTTTTTAAATACTTATTTGTTATCCAGAATAAATTAATTACAAATTATTATTACAATTTTTTTCTATAACCGTGAATCCATAATTCTATAAAATTAGAGTCCTATAAGAAAACCGTTCCCAAAATCCTGATCTAAATTTCTGTTCCTTCCAATACTAAAGATAATACAATTTTTAGTAGATTTAATTCTAATTATGTATTTCCTTTGTTTCAGGCTTCGGCTTTGTCACATTTCAAAGTGAAGATATAGTGGACAAAGTGTGCGAGATCCATTTTCACGAAATTAACAACAAAATGGTAAGTCTACAATTTTATCTTTTAACATTTATAGCCGGAATAATGGTGAAGGTGAACTTGATCTCCAAATCTCTAGTTAGCCATCAATTAGAGACAAGATCAAAGTTGGCGGCTCTCCAACTGTTGCATGTTTAGATTTTTTACGCCGTGAAAGATTTAACATATACCTATGAATCTTTTTAGAGGTTAACCCAAGTTCAAATGCTTAACGACAATATTTTATAGTAAAGATAGTGAGTTAGCTTTCAATATATTGCAAGTTTTATATATATGTAAATTGTAGATTCACACTTACATACAACCTTACTATGAAATTAGAAATTTTAGGACTCGACTGAATTTATCGTTACCATCCTCGCGGCGTTTAATAGCACTAATAAAAGTAATTATAGTATAATTACTACAGCAATAAAATCAGAAATACAAAGTTAGTAATTAACTCTATTAGTAATAATGCAAGCGTTGTTCATTAAATTAAAACACGAAGCTATATTAATAACACTTTACTAAGTTACAATACACACTTTTCCTTTTTTTCCTTACACTTTGAAACGATATATTATACCAAGTAGATTTCTATTATATTAGCGTTTTTCTTAAAAAAACTCTATGCAAAAAGCGATCGGATAGGTGATGACTCTACTTTTTACTACCTTTTGTTTATGGCGGCTAATCATCGTAGCGTTTCATTAGAGAATAAACAATACCTCTACATTAAAAACCATATCTACTCAATCGTGTGATGTCTACTTTAATGTGGATTTTGAATATTCTAGTAACATGGGTGTATGGTAAGCTTCATTGTTGCCAGCTTCTCCCGCTGCCATTATCTTTTCGAGTCGTTGAAAAGAACGGGCTCCGAACCACCCTACGTTGTCGATGCATATTCGAGATTATTAATGCTCGTGTTTTTGTCTCGCCCCATTGTCTCGGTGCCGTAATGGCTGTACGAATCTCGCTGCATGTGTCGGGTGGAAGAAATCGCGGGGGTGATATTCGCCCTAAGTGGAGCAAACAACGAACAAAGACATCAAACAAATGGGTAGTGTTTTAGAGTAATTACAGTCCGCTTCCGTACGAAACGAGAGGTGTGCATAGCGTTCTCTACCCTCTTCGCTCACGACGCGTAATGTATCGCCGTACTTACTCTAAAAATCTGTCCTCCAACGTGGTATCTGACATGACAATTTTTCAATATGACATTTAAGCATCGGTTCACTAACTTTGCAAACACTTGATGTGATTCTAAAAAGGGGGTATAATAAACACACTTCCAACCCTATATTCACCATACCCAGGATTAGATCGATGTTTTCGGTCCTAAATAACAGCAGTTTAATTTTTTTCGGGATTGTCCCTCCGTTATGACCCTTTGTGTACAAGTTTACCGATTTCCATTACCCTAATATGTCCAGTAATGTCCATTACCCTTGAAATGTGTTAATTGTGAGATTTCCAAGGCTTCCTAGTTGCAAGTATATCATGAAACTGTATTTTAAAGTTACATTTACATACGCGATAAAGAACAAGCGTAGCGGTACAAGTTTCCTGCACAGTGGTTGCCCTCGTAAATTTAATATGTCATCTCCTATATTAAAATGGTCGTTAAGCTAATAGCTGCTCCGCCCCGTGTGAGAGTGATAGGGTGATGCCGTAGCACACTTTGAATAACAAAAAAACCTTAATTCCCGTTCATGAAAAAAGGAAGACGTGAAATGGCGGGAGCGGTTTAAGGCGTGAATGATTTATAACCTCAAACTTATAAGCCGGCATTGTGGGCTTTTGTTCTAAATTCCTTTTCAATTTAATTCTTTTAAGTGCTAGGTATTATAATAATGGTGTGGACAGGAATAACGAGTTTGAACTTTGCAATTATTGCGCTTATCAAAAGAAAATAATTTTAAAAATCAACTTTTTCTGTAACAAGTAACTTCGTTTTTCATTATTTTCTGGGGGTTTTACTTAGTTTAATTCATCTTTCTCTACTTTTTGCACACTGAAAATAACACATATAATGTTAAACAAATGTTAATCGTGTCAAGTGAGAAAAATTAACATTATTACACAGAAAGCTGTAACTACAAATTACCGTCACTCCATTATAACAGTCCTAATTGCTTCCGCTTACCATGAATTTTAACAGCAACACAGCAACGTCCCACAAAACGTGTTAAATATAGTGCAGTTTACGTCCTACCCCCGACATCAATTTCTATTTTCCGGATTTAAGCTGGCGGAAATTCAGCCAACACCTGCGACTTCACTTAACAAAATCACAGCTGCGTTAAGCAACCTGTGATAAAGTGCGTCTTGTACACGAAGAAAATATTTTCTCTACAAAGTAATATCCTCCGATTTTTATTATTTATTTTAACTTCATTAATCATTTAATACAAATATTTCAACTACCTTTGCATTTTATTTCACCACACTTATTTAAAAGTTCTCATCCAACGTAAAACTCACAAAAAATCAGTCTTAAACAAAATTTCACTGTAGAAACATTAAAAAAATCATTACCTATAAACACTTCAACGAAAGCATTTGGGTAACGTATATTTTTCTCTCCAATCGTACACGAGCCTAACAAATGGTTTCCGTTTAGGAAATAACACTAAAAGTAGGCACATTTGAAACTGGCGCTTAAATCTTGTGATCCTCAATCGCCGTATCTCCTCCCGACTTAAATAGCCGATGTACGGTCGCTAACGGAACCTTTTCTTTACTGCTGATCAGGATTGATCTTAAGATGTAAAAATATTGAATAGTAATGTCGTAAAGAGCGAGTTAGAACGGTAAAAACATTGCTTAATCGATTTGGCAAATACTTTTCAGCATAACACAAATCGTATCGTAATCGAATAGTAAATGCCTCCGCACACTACAGACTTTTTATTGGCCGACTATTTAGTCAGGCGCTTAATCAGTATGAACATTCTATTCATGTTCATACTGCGCACTACACTGATATGATTTGGGTTTACAGCAAGATCCGATCAAAACACTATAGGCAGGCAAGTCTCTAGTCTGCGGGCTCTTAATAATATTCAACGTGGCAAACTTATTGCCTCTGTCTTAAGGATTTTTTAGCAAACATTGGGTTTGTCAGTATTAGTTTTACAGTAGAAATTAAACAAAAGTGTAATATTCAAGCTTTATTTTTATTAGGTTATACATGAGACCTTGTAGGTATATAGAGGTTTATTGGTGAATCTTCAATCGTCTGATTTGGACGCGGCGCGGCGAGGCGACGGCAAACAATCAATCACCCGTTCCTTCGGAACTGTGATTACCATAAACTTGCCGTTTTACTAAGACCCGACCCGCTTCTTCTACGCACTATCGATTTGTCCGCGCCCATTCTAGCGCCTTCTATATATCAACCGCTTTTTGTGACTCCCCTTTCATTGAAACTTGCAATTGGCGACTTGTAAGAAAATTTCGACGAGATTTTCTCCGATCTTTTCTTTAAAGATTTTTTTTAGAGTTTCCTTAACTTTTTATTGAAAAGTAACTTTGAACCTTTTTATAGAGAATTCCTTTTCTTAAAGAAGTTGGTAGCAATCACGGTGGAAAATTTTGGTCGGTAATGAAAACTTTTTAAAATTCTCAAAATATTTAACCCTATAAATTAATATTTTTGGATAATCCTATTAATACAATAGATATTTGATGAAATTTAACGTTACGGATTAAAATGAATACAAACTTTTTACTATAAAAGTATTTTTGTTAAAATATCCGAACTACAAATAAAATTTCCATCAGTTTGCATAGGTCAATATTAATGGTACATTCTATACATATATAGATACAAGCTATTGCTTTCAGAACAAGCAACTAATTTCCTATGGAGTATACGATATAAATTTAATGGTTTTAAGGCATACAGACACGCAAGTCCCATGTGACGCAAACAACTTTAAGCGAACGCAAAGACGTAAATTATAGCTCAACAGGCCCTTCCTGCTGTTAACGATTCCTACTCGAACTTAAATTTGAAGCGTGAAAGAAAATTAATTAATCACACGAGGCGCAGCTGAACTCATGTAGACGCGAACCAACGCCTACACGACGTTACTCAGCTCGATAACTAATATGTTGGAAACTTTATCGTAAATCTATAATAAAAATTACTGTAATTTAGGTAGGATTTTGTATATTCGACTTTAGTAATTGAAACTGTAGTATTGTTTCGTAGTAAAGTAGTGACAATTTCTACGGCAGTAGTCACCAATAATGTCTATACATTAGGTTTTGTTCATTATCGTAGCGTAGCATCTTCGTTTTCATTACCGAGGAGTTAGGAGACGGTCTGCGATAAATAGCGACCCAGGAGGAGTCGAGGAACGGTCGCTAAATTTCTTGCATACAATTTGGTTTACATTAGAGGTGGTGAACTCGGTCTTCTCTCGAGAGTCGTAGGAAAGTCTCGTGCAGATTCATGCGCTGGGAGTTACGAGCGTAGTGCCCGAGCGCCCGAACGCCACAGACCTTAATCTAGTCGACGCTGCGACACGCCACCGCCGCTGGCGCCCGCCGCCCCTATTTAATTACCACTAATTGCCACAGCTTATACTAATTAATACGTACATCATAAACTTTCTCGAAAATCTTATTTATACTCAAATTGAATTTGTTTACTATTCTGAAAATTTTTGCATAATCATCGATGTCCAAATATGAGCATGCGAATATTTTTCTATCTCTGTTGGAAGTTTACCTGAATTTTCTTATATTAGTTATTGTGTGAAAGGTAGTATTAGTTAAGCAACGAGTCTACGATAATCGAGTCCACTTATAATTGCAAACGACACTTCTCTGTGACATCCAATACTTATCTGATTTTTCTAGGAACGCTAGTTAATCTATGATTTATTTGTGAATTATTTTTACATGAATTATATTACTCAACTAATATTACTTAGATGTATGAAATACTAAATACTAAAAAAAGAAGGCCATCTTGAATAATAAAAAACAGGTATTATTCCCGTCCAGTACAATTTACGTTTTTCAAAATCCAAACAGATATTGCTTGTTAAGATTTATGTTTGGCGTAGGTTCAAATCTGTCGTGTTGGAGACTAACAAGGTTGAAGATAAGCGTATATCAAATCTGGTTACAGTACTTAATATTTATCCAAACGTTTATTAAAGTTACTAAAGAAATACAGTGTAAATCACTGTCATGTCAGCCGTGATTGCGAATGAAATTTAAGTGTCTCGAAGCATTCGGTTAACGAAGGTGGGGGTCCAATGACTTGGATCGATACCCCACAAATAGCCGCGAGCGTCTGACGCGCCCCGCGTCACGACAACCTGGCTGCAACGACAATATTAAGGGACGCAGCGCCACCCTTAATATTTTATGCGTCACAAACATTACTACAAAACGTGCCAATGATGCATCATAAATGACACTTGAATATTTTACACGGGAGTTTTGTCACACTTTAATACGGAAAATTGTTAATCTGAAAAGATAAGGGAATTTTGAAATTGTTATTGAAGAGCAATTTGAAAAATTATATTATTCCTACAATCTTAATGGACGTTTTTTGTTAAATCATAAAATGTATTATCTGTTATAGCAGTCTTTAGTAATGGTCGTAAAAAAGAGCTTTATGTAAGTTAGGTACGGGTTTAATCTAAAAAAGTGGCGGCCGATATCCATGCGATTAAGTTTTCGCAAAATCATAAGCTGGCTAACCGTTCAAAACTAATATTGATCCAACTGCTCCACTATTCGTGTCTATATCGTACAGAGTTACATGGAGTTATAAAAGAGAATAATTACAATTTAACTACAATTATTATTATCAATCACATCTCATCTAGACATTTAAATCGGAGTACGTCAATGGGTTACCTAATAAATCTTTCATTCTAATCGTATTCCTTTGGTTTATTGTCTACAATACAAGTATGTAAAATCTCATGTAACTATTACACATGTACTATAAAAAAAACATAAAATGTTACATAGGAAAAAGAATATATTTAAAAACACACGAGCACTTTTAGCAAAACAATTTTAGTATTCACAGCAACATAAAGTTGCCGCATCTGCAGATTTATAACGCTTCAATTTAAATCGTTCGAAATACGTTCGCAATAAACGGCTGGGGGGCTATCTGCAGAGCATTGCAGGTAACGTTGCCGCTTATCGGCGACGGCGATGTACGACGAGTCGATCGCATATCTGATTTGAATTTTGCGCATTACAGCCCATCGCCTCTACCCCCACGGCGCCCTCTAAATAAACACTCCGCCACTTTAACATACTACGATAGAAATTTTACTGAAAATGTACACTTGTACTTTATTCTTATTCCTTCGAACGGTTACGAAAATATGGAGAAAGCTCCCAAAACCCGGGGTGCGGCTGAGTATTTCATTATCCGTGACCTGTTGAGCGCAAGATTTGTTTCTCGTCTCGTTTATGTAACCCTCTGTGCTTGGTTATCAAATTTTTATGAAGACGTGTACGCTGTTGTATTGATAATATTCTTTTTGTGTTCTTATTTATCGGTTTATTCTTAAAACATCAACACACTAATAATACTTTTTTCTAAGAATTTATTTATTTCTTCATAAATAACAAAAAACCATAAAGAAATAAATAAGGTAACAGTTATGCTTACCGTGAATTAAAAAAAACTTTTATTAATATTTCTTGGTAATTTTGTGCTACTGGGCAAAATTATATTGGTAGTAAATAAGCTTTGAACACTCTTACTTACTCTTCAGTTCCCACGTCCCAACTTCCATTTAACGGCAATGAGGGCAAGGCTTGCGACGCTGTGTCAATATCAAGCCGAGAGGTTCCCTGATAAACTTATCTCGCCCCTCTCCCAACCCTTTCCCTCGCCGTCTGCGTTTATCTCACGTACTACGTATGTCTGCCTCCCGCACAACAATCTTCTCGCACAATATTGCTCGTACCCACTTCTTGACTACTTTAAATAATGACAACAAAGTCGAAAACTTTATAGGATTGAGTTTTGAGACTCGTAATTCGTTGTTGACTTTTTTCTCTCATGAATTATTATCAAGAGGTTTGCTTTTCTGTTCTTTAGATAGAGTTTTTGCTAGATGTGATTTATATTCGTTTAAAATAGACCACAATATTTTATCCCCTTATGAACGTTGTCTATTTGGCACGTTGCCCGCCAGACCGCTACAAGAATATCAACGCAACAGATATTTATTCCGTAAGATAGAAACACAAATCCATATAAAATGTAGATTACTCTACACACAAAATTACTTATTTATTTTCGTATTCAGAATTTAGTTAGCCTAGGCGTCTTAACTGTGAGTATTAAGATGTTTTTGTCGTACGAAATGTGACACAAATTCTAGTCTAATATGAAAAGTTTTTGTGTTATAGAGTAATATTTCCAACTAGCTGTTCCCATGCGACTTCATCCGCATGAAATTTAAAAAAAAACATTTTATTGTTCACATTTGTCAAATTATCAATTGCAAATGTCAAAATGACATGACATAATGTCAAACCATGGCAACCTTAGTTCCTTGATGTTGGCAACAACTTATGGTCTCTTTCCCACATAAGGGTTTTTATCCAAAATATTTACACCTAAGTTTAACAGCGTGAAAATATATAGCCCAAAGCGTGACGTAAGTGTAGGGCTTATTATTAACAAAAGAGTTATTCGAAAAGATGCTGTGATTGCTGACATCTTAGGCAACAAAGAAATGTGTGTTTACGCTTTATTATTATAGTATAGATATGAATATCAGAGAGTTAAAATGGAATTGATATTATATAAAGCAATTTTTATTGAAATCCCAAATATGCTCTTAAAATCTCACAGCGTGCTTCATTCATAATATTGACATTCACATATGAATTTGTTTTAACTTAAAAGGTTTTCACTCAAAAAATGTTGAAGCGTAAATTTAATGACTCCCCGTTCAGATTCGTGTTAATTCACCGTCATTTGCGAATATTTGACGGAGGTGCTCACGCATTAAACGCGATGTTTTTCGCCAAAACAAATAATTTTTTTTCGAACTTCGAAATCATTCACATTTTTTTTAAACCACGGTACTACAAGTTAATTATAAACCAGCATTTGATTCGGTTCAATTAATGACGGCCGAATACTGAAACGGATAAAAAAAATCGTGTCCTAGACATTGCTTACAATCTGACAGATGTCTAAAATTAGTTGCTTTTATCATTTAAGACGTATTTACGTACTAGCTTTTGCCTGCAACTCCGTCCGCGTGAAATTAAAAAAAAAAAGTGTGCAGTCTATGTGTTCTTTCAGACTATTCTCTACATCCATTCCAAATTTCAACGAGATTCATTCAGCCGTTTAGGTTACAAACACTAACAAACATCCATCCATCCATCCATCTAAACTTTCGCATTCATAATATTAGTAAAATAAGATTTAAATTTCGATTTAATAAAAGGCAGGTTGACTACAAAATAGAACGGTAAAACATTTGAACACCCGTCTTTTCTAATTTACTTTATTATTATAACTTACACGACATAAAGTTATACCGTAGATAATATTGAGCCTAAAACTTTCACGGCATACTTTACTTCAGGGGTATACAGTTTGATTTGAACGGATCGATACGCCTCGGGGCAGCCACCGCCTAGTGGGGCTAAATACAATTTACCTTTGTTATTTTTCGTGTCATTAAACTGCGTCGCGATTTCGAACGCCCGATCGGGATTGCGAACTCTGATGCGAATTGTTTGTGAACCTTTGTTTCCACTTCGCTCGCCGGCGACGCGACATCAATTAACATCGGCTCCCCGACTGAATTTTTTTCATGGCCAACCGTATTATAGTAGGTACTGTAAATGCGAAATTATCCTCGCTTTTCTAATACAATTCCTCGGGCTTTGACAAATTTTGTCCTTTATTATTTCGTTTTTCTTTTGTTTTTTTCATCAGAAATTCTCAAGTTTTCATTTTCTAATAGATAATCTACGTAATTCATTTAAATATAGATTATTTGTATAATCTGTAATACCGATGCTTTAACTATAAATCTAAAGCCTATATCCAATGACAATGGGCTGGTAAAGGGTGATGGTTATGATGAACCATAATTCTCCGATTCTGGTTATAAGAAATTTCCAGTAATATACGCATATATACTGTATATGCTATTTACTAAAGTTAAAACATTCCGTGAGTTTTGTTGAATACGTCTATTTTTACTATAGTAAGACATCGGGGAGACAACGCAACCTGGCTTCACACTCACTTCCTCGCGTTAATGCAGAAGTACATAGTTCCACGTCGGGCCAGAAAGTTGAGCAAAGTGCACAAAGTTGTGCAAAGTGCACAAAGTACGCGAACACCGCAGCAAAGCCTTCATTTGTCGGGCCGTGACATTCGCGTGACAAATGTGGACGCCGCTCTATGTACTCCGCTCGTATCTACGCTCGATGGAACTCCGACAATTGTGCATAGAAATATGAATGTACACGCTTCACATTTTATGATGAATTCTTAGAAGATATTCCCACATTTAATGCTGATTCGAAGTTTATGCGGTGATATGCTATAACAACAATGACGTCATACTCAGCTATTATGCAATCAATAATTTATCAATATTCATTTGTTAATTGTTTCTTTGAAATGAGTGTAATTACTTTTTGTATCACATTTCAAACTGATAACATCCTTCGTATTTTAACAGCAAGTTCAAAAAGGAAGTTAACAAATTGATCCCTTCGGCTGTCTCAAACATAATTTAGGGCGTTGTAAAATATCTACTTTTCTCTAACGATTCTACTCGGCTGCGAAAATTCTATTGCTAGAGGCTTGGGTTAGCGAAGATTGGGTAATTTATACTTGCCTCCTGCCCTCCGCCCTGTGGGGGGATGGAGGTACACGCACTGGAAAGAGCCAAGATGTTCGGTACAGTCTCCAAATGAATCAATTAAACGACGGCTTAATTTTTACTTTCTGCTTAAATGTAAAAAAATACTAACAGATTTTGGTAACACTAATTTTCGAAAATATACGTAAAAGCGTTAATTTCCATTGCCATTTATGAACGTTTTGTTTCAGGTGGAGTGCAAAAAGGCTCAGCCGAAAGAAGTGATGCTTCCAGCAAATCTGGCAAAGACGAGAGCCGCCGGTCGCGGCGCGTACGGTGAGTTACTAGGTAGCGCCCTAGCGGCGGGCGGCGGTGTCGGCGTGCGCTACGCCCCCTACCCGGTACACGCGCCACAGCTGCTGGTGAGCGGCGCGGGCGTGGGCGTGGGCGCGGGCGCGCACGTGGCGCACGCGGCCTACCGCCGCGCCCTGGCTGCGCTGCGCCCCGCGCCCCGCCCGTCCAGACCTACGCTCGCGCCCCTCACTATTCCCCCTCTCGCCTATTCCGTCTCCGACCTCCTCGGCGCCCACGCACTAGACATCCCCACTTTGTACTCCCCTCTTACTCATGCCACCCTCCCTACTCCTCTTCCTCTCTGATCCGCGATTCTTTTCCAGCAACATCCTCCGCACCCGTTCTAACTTTCTTCCCCCACTATCTTTTGTTGGCTTTCAAGTCAGATTTTTCTTTTTCAAAATATCCAATCCACTCTGTTATCTTACATTCCTCTTCATCCAAGCAAACGATCAGGTTTAAAAAGTATCATAAGGAAACCGATAATATCCGAAGTGTCTTATTTTTAGTAAATATCATAGTAAGAGAGATAGTTAGCGGATTACAAAATGTGTATCGATTTAAACTAGAAAGGTCATAGAACGAGTTTTTACATCTCAAAGTTTATACGAAACAACATTTTATAAAATAGTAGAATGGAATTCTGGAACAATTTTGTGTAGGGTGAATAGATACTTATGCGATATTTTCTACCAGGTTTCTAGGCGCTTACTTTCATTTGATTTACAATAGATAGCATTCATAGAAACGAGCCTGGTATTTTTCTGGTTTTTAATGTAGCTAAGTTATGAAATATTAATTAAGAGCCACCGGTTCTGCTGATTCTTGCCAATATTTCTACATTTCCATCCATGATATATGACTATACCGTTTAGTATTGTTGGAGACTAGCACTTTATTGTTTGAGGATGATATTGAGCATAACTTGATAACTATTTTTATTCAATTTACATATTCTTTTATATTCTTTAGCTTTAATTATGAATAGCTTTTCAAGTTGATGTCGGCTTTTCAAAAATGTTATCAATGGAAGAAAAGAGGTACTTATAACTCGTGGATGTTACTTCTGGGTTTTGTGAGATAATTAGTTTTTCTTTAATTTTTTTATTTACCGAATCTAGCGTCGGTTTTTAATACTTTAAACCAATTTTATGTATGTATTTACTTAATTTAGGATTTCTAGATGATACCTTATGATTCTTTATTCTTTAAATATTTATTTATTTTGTGTTTAATGCTAAATGTAATTAAAATACTTTGTTGACATTAGAATGGATTTTATGACATTTGATAAATGTTACTGTTACTAAACAGTGTAAAATTCATGAAATTAAATTTGTAAAATAAGGTTTTTGTAGTTTCTCGTTAACTAATAGAATTAATTGTATTAACTTATTAAATAGGTAATTTTTAGTAGAATTTAGATTAATAAATATCATTTCTGGAATATTTAAAAACGTCTGTTTGTTTAACATGTTTAGATTTAGACTAACAATGTGTAGACTAGATTAACGTGTTAAGTAAAATAATATTGTCATTTTGGTGATAGAAAACACTAACATACCCCATTGCATACCACTTAGATATATTTAAAGTAGTGGATTTATAGAAAGTTTGAATATTACAATCTATATATAAGTATATTATTGTATTTTAAAATAAATGTTTTTGCTGTTTAAATATTTCGCCAAGCAAAATAGTGTCTCACGGGACACTTCTTGAAAATGTCATAAATATTTATAAGGTGTAAGGATCGATCAATTTATGTAAATGTTTTTACATTTCTAGATTTCATGTGGTCATTGGGTGCTCTTCCTGACGGTAAGTTTAATTTTAACTTTTTACCAGCCACCACCATTTTATGCTCCCATTTCTAACATTTCCACAACGATTTCGAAACACTTTTGAAACATATAACTTGATATAATTAGATCTATTTTGACTACGAAAACGGATCACGTCATTGACTAATTAATTTGACAATCTACTTCAAAGTATTTGCGGGCGCTGAGTCAGTTTAATTAATGGATTACTGAACGTTGTACAATACAATACGTAGTCGTACGTCCATCTACCGTATGATGGATCGCGGAGCCTGACAGATACACTATTTTGATTGGCAATAATGTGATAAACGATACGATGTGGTCATTATATCAGTCTCCGTCGACGATCTACCCCATCATTCATTTCACATTTTTACAATGCACTTTCATTAAATTTACATGCAATGTCCATACTGCGTAATATCTCGAACTGGCCTTTCAGTATTAGAAGTGTTACTAGAAATAAATGCTAGAATAGATGTTAATTGTTTGTTGTTGTTAATAGCTTTTTAACGTATTTTAAATACATCTTTTCTTTTCATTTTGTATTTGTTTGTATACATTTCATAGTTTACATTCACTTTTTACGATGTTTAGAGCGTCGACTGGACTCGGTCCAAAGTGACGTAGTACTAAACTTGTATGATCCAATGAACGTGACGTGTACTCCATGCAATTGTTCCATTTTGGAATTGGGTCATCGGGACACGTGTTTCATGCCAAAGTTTATATCGATCAAAAGTAACAATCGGCGTTTTAGTAATTACGACATTCGAATAAAACGACGTCATAGGAAAGCATGCAATCTGATAATTAACCCTGCTTTTCAATGCTTCAGTGTTGTTTTTGCTAATACTGACGTGTTATTGTTTGTTCGACAGGTTTCCCCGCAGCGTACGCCGCCTACGCGGCCGGCCGTAGCTACTCGGGCTATCCTAGCTTCGGGCTGCCATACCCAGCAGGTAATCCCCTCGCGAGCTTGCACCACCAACTGTCCGGAAACCACTACCACCACCTGGCGACACTGCTGCCATACCACCCACTCGAGCTCAGTGGGGTTTACAATGTACACGCCATGCATCTGTGAACTCGCGCTGGCGACAATGCATTCCACTAACCGCTAACCGCTGACCGCTGACTATACGCAACCGGCACTGATTCGCTTATCGACTTACTCTCCGATCGTTTTAAACTAAAATTCTCATTCGCTTCACTAATCTATAACAATAGTGACTATGTCCTCACTTCCTAACTCGTGCCAAGGCAGGCAAAAGTTCGTGTGAACTCTCCTAACAACTTTACTAACAAGTTAACACCTCTAACAATGACTGAGCCATCTAGATAAATCTGCCATGCTGTCAATTACAAAACGTCCAAGTTTTGAGAAACGCTATTCGTTGTTTATCTTCTGAATTTATATAATTTTGTCGACACGATCCGGCCAAGCGAGCGCCCGGCTCTATGTTTACTGACAATTCGCTTTAACGATTCTCAAATGCTAGGCGTCAAGTAAATACTTGTGAGCAAATATCGCGTTCGTCTTTCCGCCCTCCGCGGCCCCGTGCCTCCCGCTACCGTGCTATAGTATCGCGATATCGCCCACTCCTCATTAACAGTGAAAGCTTTTAAGAGAGATTTAAACAGATTCAAATAAAAGTACTGAAAAAGTGACGTCCTTTTTGTGGTGGCTTCAATGTAAATCTCGGGAAGGACGAAAAAGAATTTCCACTAATTAAACGTAGGCAACGGAGGCTTTCACTCGATCCTGTGGAATTAGACATGAAGGTTATTCCTTTTTTGTTACTGTTTTTTTCTGTTGGAGTTAGTTTATTGTTTTATCTAATGAAAACTAACGAAAAATATCTGCGGTTCGATTGAGCGCGTCTGTTGGCTTACGAATTGAGGAGGGCTGCGGGGTCGAGGTACAGCTGCACAAACAGCTTTCTCGTATTTGTTCACACAATACGCTTGAATCGTCTTAGATGTACCATAATTGGGGCAATAAGGCTTCTATCTTTTTAATATTAAGTAAATAGCATATTGTTAAGCTAACATGTTTATGTTCTTATTCCTTATATCAGCAAAATTCGGTGTTCGGTACCCGTTAGTATTGATCGAAATAATTTTCTAAAAACAGACTATAACACAATTTCGGTGTTATATTAATTTCTCCGTGTAGTAATCACTTTCAAGGCCGTATTTACAACACGCGAATTTATTATAATATCTCGATTAAATTGCGAATACAACACTGGGAAATATTTAAATAACAAATGTAGCAGAGACAATAAAATCTCTTTATTAATTAAAGAAGTTTATGTCCGCAAACAGACCTTTCATTTACAAATAGCGTTTAATATTTAAAGCGTAAATAGGTTTTTTTTTTTAGTATTTATTAACAACATTTAAATCTGAATACTCTGATAGCCAATTGATACAATTGTAAAAATGTTTTACTACGTTATAAATGAAAAATAATTACCGTCTATGAAGAGATAGGTAAATTGTTTTTTTTTTTTAGTTTCTTCTTTTCTATATGTTATTGAAATTTATTCTAAATTAAGTAATTTAAAATCAATCTGACGCTCTATTCGTATTTAATTTAAATTTGCATCGAATTGAAAAGTCAACTGCTTTTGTATTCATCGAAGTAGCAGATGCACACAAAATGCTTTTTAAAATGAAGACGAAGTTGTAAAAATTCTATCGTTTTGATTTAAATATTCATTTGATATTGTTATTTTATAAATATTGTTGCATTTAGTATTATTTATCGAAGGCAGAAGTGCGTAAAATATTCAGGAATGTACAACTCTTCCAGTAAAAAACGTAATAAAAACGTCATTATAACTTAGTATGTAATGTTTAGATCAGGATATACTTAGATCTCTTTTAATAGAAATGTTAGCGGTAGAATTAGGTTTTGAATCTTTCCAATCGATTAAAGTAGTTTTAATATTAATAATAGCGGTTTTTAAATAATAACATGCATACAAGTTTAATATAGAGCATGCATAGAGATTAGAGTTTGGATTTTCATAGATAAAGATAACTGGACACAACATTTCAATACTTTAAAAGATTTATTAGTTAGATTTCTTGTAGTTATAAAAATATTGAATAGTTCGTCAATGAAGTATGCGAATGGCCAAACATTGAAACGACATTTAAATATGTAATGACCTTTTAAACTATAAAATCTCTTTAAATCTCGTGAGGAGCATTTACGAAGCGAATTGTTTAAGTTTCGTTTCAGAATTTGCCCTTAAGGTTGTACTGTTAACATACTTATTAGTTTTAATACATTTCTGATTTTATTATAAACAACAATATTTTAATGCAGAGTTCAATAGAACTGTTTTATATTTGATTTTGTTTCGACATAACAGAATGTAATCAATTATTTTAGTGTCGCATTGTGTCCGGTAAACTTATAGCTAATTAGGATAAATTACTAGGTAAGAGTAGCAGACTATTTAAAACTAGTTTCTCTAATTACTAAGTTTAGAGGATGAGTAGGAATTTCAAACGTCATAGTTGTTTATTTGCGTAGCAGTACAACTAGTTACTAGATTAGACTTTTATTTGTTCGTTTATCTTAAAAAAATACTAAAAAACGAGCTTCAAATGTGTTATTTTAATACCTATTTGAATATTTGCTATAATTAAAAAATGTATACTTCAGTAATATTTTACGTTTTAAAGTTATTTCTCTATATTTTAAATATTTACACTGCTTAAACGATGAATTTATTGTTATTAATATTTATCGTTATTGTTATTAATTATTTTTGGATACGAATGTTTTATGCTACCTTTTTCGTGTTAAATTTATTGTAACGCGTTTGATATCGGCGCAGTAAGAGCGAGGTGAAGCCTCTTTGACGATAACGCTAGCTCCTAACTAGCCTCGCAATATCTTCGTCAAAATTAAGGATACTGTATCAAAATTATTACGAACTAAGTTAAAGGAATTTCAATCATTGAATCGCTAATTATGCGACCGTCCTAATCGCCATCCTCTAAACTAGTCATACGATATAAGCTTGAATAATTTAAGTATTACTCGTATCTTTAAAGAAATGTGTGGCTGCGATTACATTAAAGTAAGGTTTATAATACTTCACTTGTATTAAGAATTTACCGTCGAAAAAGATTTCCGTGGGCGAGTTTTTCTTTTTAACGAATATATCCTTTTACGCATTTATAGTTTACCCTGTTATTTGTTCCATTGCGTGCTTCAAGATACTAATATGAAGTAAATTATCCGAGTAAGTAACGCCGCATTTTGAAGTTACATTATTATCGAATCAATATGTAAAATAACAAGTTGTAACCCCCTTGTTCCCTGCATCGTGCTTGTGCGTGTTACAAATAGGGTTTTATTAGCACAAAAATATAGACGCCTAACAATCTGTGCGTGCACGCAATATTACCAGCTATAAGAAAATAGTGATCATATGAGTTTTAATTCAAACTTTCTCCATAAATATTTGATAGAGTGGCGTAGTGAAAACCCCTATTAAATTAGTACTGTTATATAATTTAAATTAAATTACTTTTAATAGTTGCAGAATAGTTGATAGGGTATTATTTTAGTATATTCTTTGTTTTTATTTAAAATCATCCGCGCCGTCTGTGGAGCTTGCCACGGTTCCGCTGCCGGCTTTGTAGCTTTCTTTTTATTTTGTTGCCGCAGGTGTAGTGGGAGTAATACCACCGGAAAGTCGACTCTCAGTCGGTGCGGAGTTCGTAAACCCTGGCGCACTCGGACAGGCCTCGTAGGCCCCAAGCCCGAGCCCCAAAGGACCCGCACCGCGCCCGCTGCTCACCGCACACCAATAAAACATTCTATCACTCGAAACACCTCTAAACGGCTCCGGAATAATAGGAATTCTAAATAAATCTTTGTGTCATTAAATACCTCTTTGCTATCGCTCCCCATTCTCTAATGTAGGCTATGGAATGCAATGTCGCAAGGGTAAAGTCTTTTCAAAGAATCTTAAGCCCGATTTCGCAGATGCGTGTGCTCACTGAATCGCCCGACTAGGTTCGCCCTTGTAGCACGGTCTAAGCGATTTCATTGTTTCAGTATTTACCTAATTAAAATAAATGCGGTATCCCTCAGGAAGTAATTCCAATCAATTGTCAATATAACTTATTAGGTATTTATCAAGCATTTCGCACAAGTCTTTTAATAGTGTTTTGTAACCCTTATGTCAACTTTTTATTGTATTTAATCTATTGTATTTTTAAGTCTAGTATTGTTCAAATTGCTGTTTCGACATATCGTCTTAAATACATTAATTATAAGATTTATGATATTGTGAAGCCGCTATATTTTAAAATAAAGAAAGCCGTTATGTAAGCAAAACGTTTTATCGTTATTCACTGACTGATCACTTCCAAGTTAAGGTCGTCCGCGGCCACTTAACGTTGGTTCGCAAAATATAAACGACTAAATACAACTAGAAGAGATAGTGTGTTAGAATGGAGTCGGCTAGGATAAGGTTGATTTCTCACGTTTATCATACAGAAATTATGAACTAGCGCTGGCATATTCGATACAATTATATTTAACTTTCTTTTTTATTTCTCTGACTCATCCAACGCGGCATAGCAGGCTGGTGTGCGCGTCGTGTGACACAGCAAGCCGGTAAGCACAGTGCGGGGTAGTCTATTCGTTCCGGGGTCGACATTATAGTTATTTGCGGCAAAACAGTCAAGTTTTACGTATGTCGTGTGGCCTAGCCCGCAGAGGCTCGGCACGTGCGACCGCGTAGCCCGCCACTCGCCGCGCCGCCGCATCTCAGACATTCCTCACATTCAACACGCTCGCCCTCAGAATGCATCCCGCGAACCAAACACATCCACATGACTGCTTTGCATAAATCTAACTTAACCCTAACACTCGGTTTAGTTTTGGTTTACAAACCATACCTACTATGAACAATATTTTAACAATGTTATACAACGCGTTTAATTAAACAGAAAATTGGTACATTTCGTAAAAGAATAAGAAAATAAAACAAGAACAAATTAACGCTCGAGAAGGAAAATTCTTTAAGGGTCACACGGCCGTCGGTTTGAATCCAAATAATTAGGTGTCGAGGCAGCGAGTGGCCGCGTGTCGACTTCAGTGCCAACTCCATTTGTAATTTAAGATATTTGACCGTTAATTGTGTTTGTAATTGTTACGTTTAGAGCTTGTTTCCTTAGGTCGGAGCGCTGTACGACTTTACACCGCGCTACTCGACGATTCCTTAGTACCTTGTAAATACTAGAACATAGATGTACCATAGAATTCGATAAACATGTATTCTTGATTTAGAATTTAGGGTGCTGTGTTTGGATGGGTCAGAACTTTTTTATTTATCTTAGATAGATTATGCATTATGAATGTATTTAGATTTTCTATATACAATGCGCTAGTCTAGCGAACTCCATTGCCCATAAAATTTTATGTAGAAATTTACCGTCAGAATATCGGTACGGAGAACCATATAATCAGTCCTATTAGCATACTAATCTCTTCTAGATTGTGTCTATTTAAGCACCGATCCTTGGCAAACAAACCAGTATCTCAGGTAGTCAGTCTTCTCTCCCCGTTGTATACTTAAATATTATCTGCAATAAATTTTATATACAAAGCTCATCATATCATGTTCGCTTCGGGGACAAAGGACTGAACTAGATATAAAACTAGTGCATTTTAGTCACAACTCGATCGCAAAAGTGTTGCCATGAATGCAAGAAGTAACAGCAGTTCGGTGAAAGAAGTTTGACGTCCACAGCATCAATAGGGCGAGTAACGTTTATTTTTTAAAAAATCTATAATTTAATCCGCTCTGTGGCAATTTGAAGAATTAGAATAGAGTAGGCAATATTCGAGGCCTCTAAGGTTGTAAAAATTTTCCGTAAAAATTGAAGTGTGGTAGTAATATAGTACGGTGAAAAAAGAGAATTATTTTAGAAGAAAATAGTCGAATTTCAATAGACACTAGATTAGACAAAATTTAGAATGTGGAAAAGAAAATACGTAACGCAATTTGTAGTCTTAATCTGGCCATAAATATTATAACTAGCGGATTTTATAAATAGAATAGAAATAGTAATTTGAACTTGTGCAGGAACTTTTTAAATGTAATTAGATTTGCTTCGAAATTTTAAAGAGCGGCTTCGAAAAACAATTTTGTAGGAAATAGTCTTTAAAATAAAATTTACCGACAAAAAGCTTTCTTAATGAGAACAATTTTAGTAGGTAGATGTAAGCGATTAGAGTTTTGGTATAAAAATTGTGATGGGTGGTGCAATCTCGTTTATTAGATGTATTTAAGTAAAACATTAGTTTTAAGGAGGTTTCTAGAATAGAATTATAAGTAATAAATTGTAATGCCTTAGGCAAAGTGATCACATGGAATTTATATGTAACGTTTTCAGTATAATTAGAAAGATTTTTTTAGCCAAAACCAATTTTTAAATAGAATAGCATAAATACATTTATAGTAGTTTATGTAGATTTAAATGGAGTTTACAGACAATATGAGAGTTTTGAAATACTTGTAGATTTTTTTGATAAATTCGAAATTTAGTCATTTGTAGATACGATTTGATATATGATCAATTGTGTTTAATTGAAATGTGTTTATAAATTTTCATTACGCTTCTTATATGTGCTTTAAGTGTTTTCTATAATATCTTCGTCCATGATTGAACCATTCGTACGATAGGGTTGCGCAAAGATTTCAAAGTAAAAATGAGAAGAAAACAAAAAGGTATTTAAACCTCATGAGAATTGGGAAGGGAACGCGTACGACTTGAATTATAATATAGCGGGCAGCGTGGCGCGGACGTGGGCCCGGCAAGCAGTAGAGGAATTAGATTGATTTGCAATTGAGATAACACCCGACGGATAAACGATCCGCCCCAAAAGTATATCATCTTCAAAGCGTGTTATTGATGGCACCTATTAAATATACGTTCAGCGGTGCGCGCCCGAGACTCACGGCCGCTCAAATAAAACATTTCAATCCGCCAAGTGGGAAATGAAGTATTGGGATCTCGTATGTGAAGGATGTGACTACTCAACTTTTTCTTTTTCGACGTAAAAGAATTTCCCGCACAAAACTTTATTTGACGTCATTTCTTATCACTCATATTGATTTTCTCGTATTTACTATTCATTTATCTTTAATATTAGAGTTTCTAAATTTGTCAGTTCCGACTAAACAGTCTAAACATTAATTTCTAACTAGTTGGTGAACCAACTGTTGAAACAGTATTTGGTTTGAACTAGTGTTGAAGTTAAAATAGCTCATAACAATTTATTTATAGCAAAAATACAATTTTCTTTAATAAGTTTTATTTCAAAATGCACAATAAATTAGAAAGTTTTTTGTTGTGAAATATGAGAGATGAAAACGTCTTGTAATACTTGTGCGGCTGTTCAAGAGTGGGTCTTACGGCGCCACTACGCTCTGTGAATATTTCGCACGGCTGTCATCCTATACTTTCTGAAGAAGAATTATTAAGTTTCTTCGAACTTCGCAATTATGAAAGTTCGAATAGCTCTCTCAAGACGGCGGCTGAATTTATAGATGAATATGTGCTTCCCTCTCGAGGTGAGGCGGACCAACTTAGGGTGCGAATTACATTCGCCCCTATAAAAAGGTCGTAGTCCGTAATAAACAAGCTGATAAAATTGGATACCTGATATGTTTTATACATGTTTCTCCAATCGAATTTTGTATTAAACGTCTTCATTTCTATCTATCAATACTCACACAGTACACGGTACATCGCCGCATTATATTACTCTAGGCAAGCGCTGTTAACTTATACGTTCTGATGTTTAAAACATATTATGTTAATCGACAAAACTAACTAAATTTTCGCTGAGAGAAGTTAGCGTCCGCAACAGATATGACCGGTGGAGATACGAGAACTGCGGACTTGCTACTCGCGCTGTTTGTCTGTTAAGTGAATTGTTTAAGTCGTAAATTATTTGAGGTCAGGCACACGCCTCGAGCGCGAGTTTAGCTCTACGTCTGCTTGTGACTTTGTTCGCTGTGCGCTCGACTGTGAACTGAAATTGAAGCTATTATTGCGCTACAACGTTCGAACATTTACACCGACACGTTTGCTTTGCTTTTACTCGATATTATATGGAAGTTTAACGTTCTTATTCATGTAAAATTAAATCATTGAGTTGCATTTATGTTGATACTATTCCAGCATGGTTTTAGCTAAGTTTAATTTACTTCTTGTTACGTGCGGAGGTCTAGTTTTATGCATTACGTTCTTGGTGATCGTATCTACGAAATCAAATAATCCAACGAAGCCAAAACACTGTAGTTCTTTCTACTGAAAACATTATATTACTTGCATTATCCATCATAATTGGAGTGGTCAATGAGGTTTTACAAATATAATAGAAGTGCTCGATAACAATCGGAAAGAAATGAAGCACGCCCGATGAGAGCTTTAACGATTGGTAGACGTGTCTGCACCGCTACTCAAATTCTTATTTATTACGGACGAGCCTCGGCTAGCCTCTCACGTCGCGGCGTAATGTTATTAAAGTGTGTCAGCATTTCGGAGGCGGCCGAGAGGGCGCGGGCAGCCGGCCGCCCGCCACGCCATCTATCATTCATCCTCCATTACTTATTTTGTATTTTTTCGCAAAGTCACTCTCGGGCCGGTAATCACCTGGCGCGGCCACGGGCCTTCATTTTTCACACTAAATCATAGCTCGCGCATCTGACAAAAATAAAATTTGTCGTACAAGCCAATAGGGCTAATGGTGCTACTATGAGCGAGCAGAATGCTACTTGCATTAATCTTTTCCCTCTAATTTGTATTTTCGTTTGAATTAAAATCACTTAACGGGGAGAGTTATAGCATTTCGGAACCGTTGTAAGTTACTAGATAACAGTGAATTATTAAACTAAGTCATTAAATCGTGTAGTTCGTTCAATGTTATTCCAAGACAAGATTAAACGACAAAATTGCGTCAGATTCATCAGAATTGCATTTTAAACTTCGATTTTTTGTTGCACATTGAACGGATGCGAACGGATTTAGTATACAGAAATCAGAACGTCGCGTCGTGGCAAAGGCGACAGCGGGGCGGGCTGGCCAACGCGGCGCGGGCGGCGACGTGCGTCGTATGCTAATGCCGCCTATTCAATAAGCAGACCATCGCGCGGCGAGAACTCACGTCGGATAATTTACTGGATATTTTGTAAAAAGTTTTTTCGTCCTCCGTGATTTATACCCACGAAACTTCCAGTTCTGTTTTTCATTTGAATTCACGTGACATACGTGACTTACTCTCACTTTCTACTGACATAATCTCAGTCTCTTCGGTCTTCATACGTCAAAATAACATTCTGATTTTATTAAAATTATTCACGTAAATACGCGAAAAACTTTCAACATCATATTGGAAATCAATTATTGGCGAATAATCCAAAATTGTAGGCTTCATTCGACGTTAGACTAGAACGATTCTTTCGTTTATTCGTATATCAAAACGTGAAAGGATACTAGGTACTTTGATAATTTCCAATTGGAAATTTAGATTAATTGGTAATTACATTACTAACAATCAAATGTGCGCGCGTTAAATTCCGTGTAGATCTATACATACCGCTACTGATGGTTCAGTCATGGATGTTAGTAGGCTGTCACTAACGGATCGCGTGCGACTCGCGTCCAAGGAGAGAATGCGAATCATGTGTATGTTTGCAGTTGACCTGACCAACGGACAACTCACGCCCAACAACAATACACCGCTGCTCGCTCAGGCTCTCTCAGGTGAGGCCGCGCCTGACACTCCAACTACACACTTTCAGTTTTAACATTAGTTTAAAACTAAACGTCTGTAGACTTTATATCTCATATCGTACACTGTCCATGGTATGTTTGTGTCTTGACAAAACTCAATGTTATCGATTTCTTACACTTCATTGGGTATCGTTTCTAACATATTCTACTAACTTACATATTTGTTGTGTTGCTATTGTAGCTAAGGTGTTCAAATAGATTAAGATAATATTTCCGTCGTCTATAGTTATGTTACCCATACTTTAATCATTATTTTTGTAGAAAACAAACAATCTTTTACTCTGTATTATGTGTTAGGAATACAGTGGATACAAACTCGCAAACAGTTTTATAAGTCCTATACTCTCAATGAAAACTATATTAAACTGTCTAAGGAAAACACGTATGAAATGAAAAACTCAATTATACTCGTATTACGGTAAAATAGACTCTGTAAAGAAACAAACACTTATTCATCAGGATAAAAAAAAACATTCACACTTACAAACAAAATAAGACCAATGATTTTTCGCTCTTTTATTACGTGAATGTAATATAATTAACGTGTATTATTGTATCGGCAGTGATGAACAACTATCAAGCGGCTGCAGCTGGGTTCGGTCCGCCCGCATCTCCGCATGCTGCAGGCGGGCGCGCCGGCTTCCCCGCCGCCAGCTCGCCTGGACCTGCGCTCGACGTGTACGGCTCTGCTGCCGACAGCGTGGGCTATGTGCAGGCCGCCAGCCCGCAACCCTCCGGCTTTCCCGCCATCGCTGTCAGCCGCGCGCCCCTCAACTACACCCCAGTGAGTTCGCACTACACACATGAACAAATGAACATAAAACTCACTATCGATCTATCTATATTAGAGAAGAAATAGCTTCGTATTCTCTTAGGTGTTTTTTAATCATTATCATTAAGTTTTAGACTAGAGAATAAATGCATCAAGCGAGAACAATCAGGCAATAAATAAGAAAAGTTTCAAGTTAATTTATTTCGTGATGAATGGAATGAAGTTTATTAACTTTCGATTGTAACTTTTTTCATTTACAACGTCATCTTCAAAAATGTCCATTCCAGTGAAAAGCAAATGAAGGCAATTCACAGAATTGTCCTTTTCTCAAAGTTTCAACTGACACGAAATTCAAATTAATGTTTGTTTTGTTTTTCTTGAAATTTCGATTTGCGAGACGAGACATTATAATTCATTATTGCAGGAATTAACATTTAAAAGTAGATTACATGCTAACGAATGTTTATTTACAACGATATTTAATAACAGTTGCCATTTCGTATAAAAATCCCAAGTACAATATGGACTACAACTAGTAATTGCAAATGTTATTACCACCGAGGCCACAAGAGCTTCAATAATTATAGCTGTGAGGGCTTAGCCTTGTTCGATTACACGAATAATTGAAAACATCAACAAGAAAATAGTGAATTATAAATTGAAATTAACGGAACATTGCAAATAACACAAGATTATAATGATCAATATTATTAAAATGACTGTATTAGGGTCAAAAAGAAAAACGTTGTGTGTTTCAAAGTCTGAGTAGGTAAACTAAATAAAGGGTTAATTGCGACTAGGATACTTGCAAATTGAAATGTCTGGGAGTGTAGCGCGGAGGGCAGGCGAGCACCGCAGATGCAATTAGCAGCCGACGACACTCTAAAATTTTAGCGAGACGTTCCAATCTCATTATGAAACCGATCCTCCTTGACGCTCTTAAAGCATAATCACCATAAGTTAGTGAGCGAGTGAGGCGCGAGACACGATTATAAAGTAAATTCCGAAATATGAGTGCGATGGGCGGAGGAGGCGGCAATCTGCGCTGCAGCGCCGCGAGTAATGGCTTTTTAAAGCTGCGACCGCGCTCCATAACCGCCGACCAGAGACGCCATCAGTCTTCATTGCTTGTCGACGCTCGCCCCTGCAGCTATCGCATCGCCAGAGAATCTTAGCCCTCTCTGTCCTCGCACCTCGCATCTTTAACATATTTTCAAACCATTTTACTAAGAATGTTCATTTTTTTTTCGATTCCCTCGCTATGATAAATTGTCTCCTATAAGTACGGGTGGCGACGTTTAAATTTCTAGCAAATGAACGTTTATTTTCTTTGCAAACTGGCAAACGCAAACTACTAACATTTCCATGCGGCTTGTTTGTCATATCGAGAATCGATGGTAATGGCTTTTCAAAACAAACACGCAGCTAATGCGGGGATGAATAATCTAGTCGTTGAGGTCCGTGCCTGCGGAACGCATGTGGTCCCCTGGTATAAAATGGTCTTATTAGGTAACGGGAATGCCCCTGGGCAATAATCGTAAATCACTGAGAACAAGCGGTGTAATTACCGCTGGCGAGCGGTCGCTCGCAGCTCTAACTCATCCACTCGTTGTTTTTATTTTGTTGGCCACGGAGCTCGCTACCGCTCTATCGACTGCGAACACCAAACTTACTACCTTTAAATCTGCCCCGGGAGAGGTTAATGTTCTACTGAACGCTTTATGCCGCCGTTCAATTACTGACCTATACACTTGATGTTTAATACACAGTTTAATCTTTAGAAGCGATAAATCTTTTTCTTAACTAAGAATATCCTATATCCTTTTATTTTTGCCCGTTCACGATTTACTTTTAATAAATATTTAGGAAGCTGATTTAAATAATAACCTAGATGAAATTCAAACTATTTCATGCATTTAAAATGACGAAACGAAACTTTTTATCCGAATGCGAAGGATAGGTAGTCACAACGAAATAATGGAAACCCCGCGTGCGTCTAGACAGCCGATGCAAAGAGGGTGGATATTAAAGAGGGGATAATCCACTTTTGCTTATGACGTAAAAATATAAAATGTTATATTAATTGTTAATTTCTTCTTAATCTTCCTTTTCCAGGGGCCCCTGATTCCTGCGGCATTTACCAATGGTTATCATTGAAAATGTTTAGCACAAATATATAACGTAAGTACTTTTATACAAATTTTGTTAACCATTGCGAAATATTATTTTAGGCATAATTATTTATTCCCTTGCATATTCAGCACTGCGGTAAATTCATAATAAAGGATATTAAAAACCGCTAAGTAATTATATTTTTAATACGATAGGGACTCACAGATAAGCAAAGTTAATGGCCTGAAATTTAACAGCCGTGCAAATCGCTGTTAAATCATGCAACGCTGTGATTTTAACTTCGCAAGTTATTATGATTGTAACATCTAATAACAGACAAATGTAAATGAAAAAAGTGGTCCACTACTTCTGCTCACTAGTCGCGTCAATTTAAGTTTTGGACAATTTGTTATTTTATTCTTATTGCCTGTGTTTACCCTGTAGGTGGCGAGCGGCACGGCGACGCGTAGCGAGCGTTGACGCCGGCAATAGTCGCAACATACCGCAATTTTTGTGCCGCAAATCTGAATCCAGGCAACCGCTGCGATACATTTGCGGCGGAAGCCCTTGGTCCCGACCGCACCTCAGCCTGCGGCCGGCTACAGTCGCCGCGCAGTCGCCACGCAGTTGCCGCAACACCGCCGTGCAGACGCCGCGCAGTTCGCGCTGACGTCATACAGTTCGCGCGGTCGCACGCCGCATCGGCGACGGTCGTCTAATCCGTCCGGCCACCGCGCGGACCGATCCGTCGACCGCGGCATCTCAATCTCACACTGTACCCTTTTCCTCTTCGACCCCACTCTCCCATTTCCCTACACTTTTCCTTGGATCCAAAAATACCAACTCTATTGTAAATAACGATATTCTACTTTTTGTCGTGTAAACGAGATATAGTCTATTAACTAAACAGGTATTTTTTCAAATTCTCGCTTCGACTGTACTGTAGATGTGTTGTCAGAATAATAATAAACTACAAAAAAATACATTTCATAATTAAATAAATGCATCTAGTAGAGTTTACTGCGGGGACGTATTGTATCTTAATAAATATTTTATTATTTATAGTTATTAAATACAGTGTAAGGTGTATCCCGCACGTCTAATCTTCACGTGCGGGACTTACTTTCGTTAGTTAGACAGTTTTTGGTGTGAGACAAATATGCTCACCACCGATTTGTATTTAGATTTTTACTAGGACGCTTGTACGACACTTTGAAATGTTCAGAATTAATAAGAGGATCGATGTTATTGGCAATAAGCTTTTCTCCCTCCCTCATGTTCCGCGTGTACAGAGTTGAGTTTGTCGGTAGCGGTTTGAGTAGGCAATGCCGGACGCGATCTGCGACGGCGACGCGCCTGTGGCACGGCTGTACCGCGGCTGCGACGCGGCTGCAACGCTGCTGCGACGCGACGCGACCCCACGCCACGGCGACGAGTTTGCTGGACCGGAGACAATAACGCCGCTCGCGACCGCTGCGTTCGCCGCGTTTCTTTTCGCTCGTCCACCATCACATATTTTATTCTATCTATTTTAATATTAATGTCAAATATTAATTAACATAATTACTATACTACTGCATATTGAGCATATTTTAAATAATCGATATCATTATTTTTCGCCTAATTCGAATTGTATAAAATCACTTCTTCAAATGACAGTTCTGTTTTAGTAGCAAACATATTTCGATTTCTTTCGTATTAAGTCTATATTAGTAACGCGTATACATACTTTCTAATAATATGTATTATGGTATGAATTTTTATCCTAAGGATAACATGATCATATATTTACGATTCGTAAGGATGTTTGGGAAGCTAAGTCGGAACATTTCAGATTCTCTCATCGCGTTAAGATAATTCGTTTCTATCTTGTACCTTTGAAGTAGGTATTGTAATTATAATGAATAACAATTTTGTGCATTACGTAATTAATATTTCATTGTTTCTTACGATTGTATTTACCTTAATGAAAGACCACTGTTGAGAAATTGCGCGGCTCCCTTAGAATCGCGGAGTTACACCGTACTTAGTCGTATGTATCTAAATTTTATTAATCAAAATAATAATTATCGTAAACCGTAAAATTTTCATACTCAGAAAAGGTATAGTTACCGGAAAACAAAACATTTCAATAAACCGAACACAGGGATATTAAGAGAAACAGCCAAAAGCGCAGGTTCGAAGTAATAGATTAAATTAATAAAGTCAATTCATTAATCATACTCGTTAGGTACTGGAGTCGATCTCTGGCTATCGAACTGTCGAACTGTCGAACTATCGAGCAGTGGAGCTGTCGCCCACTCCGTCTAGTCTGCGGCCCCGACCCGCTCGCTACACACGTGCACTCGGTTGCAATCGTTCGTTATTTAATATTATTATTACTCATTACCTACATCAATTAAACATTAATATTATAAAACTAGGTATTAAAATTTAGGTAATAATAATGAACAATCTTTTAAATGCTATTATTATATAAATACGTTATAAATATAAATGTTTCCTGTTACAAAAAAAAAATATTGAAAATGATACGAAATAAATCAATATTCTTTTTAAAGGTAATTTATTACTTATGAGTATGTAGTTAATTGAATAATAAAGAGTTAGACGGAGCGTGCCAGTCTCAAGGCGGCGCGCTCGCTTCGCGTTCTTTTAGTTTTCTTTCGTGTCGAGAGATCGTTCGCTAAATGACGTCACGTGTGCGGCTCGAGCCGTACCAGCGTCGTTGCCGTGTCGTGTCGAGCCACTGTACTACTGCAGCTACGCACCCAGAGCGCATTCGCACTCCGACGTAATGACGACGTAACGGCTACGGCGGCTGACGGCGACGGCCCGCACCCCGCCGCACCCCGCCGCACACACCGCAGGAGACGCGTCCGCGATTATGTTGTTAACGTTAGCTAGGAAATTGATAATAAAATCGTAAGGTGTGAGTCTATTGTAAGACGGACGGAAAATTGATATCATACCTAACAAAGTAACGTAATTATTTGTTTTATATTTACGGTGTTATAGGTATTTAAGACATTTTTTCTTAGAATATTTAATTATTACGATGAAATGTTATAATTGTTAGGCCCGGGCCGGCGGCGGAGCGGCGCGGGCGCACCGCACCGCCGTCGGCTTTCTCATCTACTCTCACCTCCTCACTATAATTATATTTTCTTACAGACCTTTTAATCTAGGAGAAGCGTACACGGCCGCTTATCCCCGTGCGAGTACGAGTACAAACATACACACATACATTATATAGTGAGAGACGTTCGTTTCGCCGCGTTCGTGAGAAGCCATCGGTTCGCCGCGACTGCACCGAGACGAAACATTGACTATTACTATTGTACATAATAGTTAGCCGCATGTGTAAAAAGACGTATTAGTCGATACCATCTATTCGATATTATTAGACTCATTCGAGCTGCAATCAGGATTAGCTTGACGGAATTAGTTTCATTGTTGTTGTTATCATTTGTTGATATGGTTTGTGAGTTGTTTCGTTATTGTCACTCCTAGGGCTCCAACGCATGGGTCGCTTTATTTAAGTTGATTTAGTTTCAGAAATCATTATCAGTTACAAAAATAAATATAACCAAAGACTAAATTAGTCTTAGTAATTGTTTCCGCATTATAGTATTATTTTCCAAATAATTCACTTATTTTATAGTAAATATTTATCATTACTTTTGGTTCAAAATACTCTCTAAAAGACGTCATAATTTCCATTAATTTAATTTATGATATATGTACTTTTGTATAATTAATTTCTTTAGGCCCGTGTGTCAGAGTTAGATCGTAGCAGCGTGTTCAGCGCGAGCGAGCGCTTGTTCGTATACGCAATAGTTAAATAATTTCAATCATCTATTAGAAATGTGTTCTATATCCAAATAAAGACTACGTAAAAGTAAGCGAGATCTCAAATTTATTTTAAAAATTCGTCTAATAATCCTAACATTGCAATGTATGGTATTATATCCAATTAAAGTAAAAAGAAAAAAAGATAATTTATTATATTTTGTATATGACGTTCTACATTAATTAATTTACACTCGATCGACTTTATATCGTTATTAAAGATAATAATTAATTTTAATCTAATAAAGTGACAGACTGGTAAAGTTCGTAGAGTCGCGATGGCGGCCTTAGATCAAGTAGCTTTGCATACTCGGCGATGGCCAACTAACGTTTCAAGGACCAAAGGTATACTTATTCGCGTAGAACCGGACGCGCATTGGCTCCACACGAACCGACTCCCGCCGATCGGTCGTTATCACTGCAGCATCAGAGCGAGTCTGTGAGAATGGCGCTCGAGAGTCCGCGGGCCGCGGCGGCGGCGCCGCTGCGTGACGTCACGGCGCCGCCCGCCCGCGCCCGGCCCGGCAGCCCGCCCGCCCACGTAGCCGGCAGCCCGCCCACCCCGCGCACCCGGCAGCCCGCCCGCCCCGCGCAACGCCGCCCGCTTGCTTTCCCTCTCGCGGTTACTTCTCGATTACGTGCTTCGCGTGCTGACTGATTTTCTATAGCAATAAAAATCAATTACCTAAGATTTTACATTAAAGTAAATTTGGATTTATATACGTTCGAATTTGGTGTCATGTACATTTAAAATATTAGAAAATGGAAATAACGTTAGGCAAAACCCGCGACGCACGTCGCGGTATCGCCGCATTGTTTTCGTCATTTCTTCGTGTATGATATGTTACATGAATCTGTATACAATATGGATAAAATCGTAATGATGAATAAATTAGTTTTTACGGCATCTCTTTATTAAAATAATGATAATATCAAACGTTTTATAAAAAGCGGTAGGCGTGCCCGCCGCCCGGTTTTCGTGCACCGCTGCACTCTAACTTATTGGAATATTACATTATTATAACGTACATAATACTATGAGATATTTAATCATACAGCCTTTCGGGGCGCGCGTGTATGACGATGTATGTATACACATTGTGCAATGTACATATACCTAATATAATACAATGATTTAAGACAAGGTTCACATCGTGCCGTGTGTATGTGGTAATAAATATAATATGGACATTGTTCAAACAATAATTAGTTGTTTTATTTACTGAAAACCCTTTCCCCTACTCTTTGGTAAATAAGTAGTAAAATGCTACAATTATATATTCACATTTAAACATGTAGCATACACAATAGCAATAACACAAAACTAAAATGCGAAAACACACAAGACAGCAAAAAGATAATTAAGTCTATAAGAAAATGTTTCATATAGCAAGAATACCTGTTAACTCTCAACGATACGGAGTCTCCAGCGTTCACCAAGAAGTAACTAAAATATCGTCTACAAAATGAATGAAATGTGGACTAAAACTAAAGTAAACGTAAGTATAAGCCAGAGAACAGAAAAATATTTCTACATAATCTGAATAAGAATAAGATAAACCAATGCTATCAGTTAAATCTTCTAATGTCTATGCCAGAATAAGTCTAAGGTGTCAGAATAAGCCTTTTACCATACGTTGTAAGAACATACTGGACAAATACTACGACCTCACAGAATGTTGTTAGAAATTAAAAAAGATACAGAACTTTAACTATCTAAACCTTATTAGTGAGATTTGAAACCTTTTTTGTTCATCCTATCGCATTTGTTTTCAAATATTTTCTGTTTAATATTGATTCTTGATATACAAATTCATCTTTTACATAATACTTCTTTTATTTCTACAAATAAATATTGAAATGAATTAATGAAAACAAAATTTACAAGTATACATGTGTAAGTCGAGTTCCATTCTCTTTATGTCCTGCGTCCGTCATTGTTTGGGACATCTCACGTTCTCAGGGAGTGAAAGTCACCTTTACCTTCAAGCATCTTATACGAAACGTGACTCTATTCTGAAAGCGAACGCTCACCTTACAACAATTTACCTGATCCCAACTAAAATAGAATGATTCTGAATGTATTGTATTCCACGCAATTGGAAACTGAATTCTTTCGAACTAAATCTATTCATTTCAAATCAACTGTGTGAAGAGGTAGGAAAAGCTAAGCCAGCAAATAATAATACAATTGAAAAATCGATAGAAGTAAAGGATTAACAAATACTTAGATTCAAAATTGTAAACCTTTGTAGAAAAATTATTTTAAAAACATTAAGATCAAGGATAGTATTTCGCTAATACAACAATTCAATTTGTTAACTTTGCCTGTACAACCATGATCGGCGATGATAAAACACCATGGAATACATAGGTAAAATAAATAACCCTCAACTTATCTAAAAACGTTAAGAGACGTTCACCGAAAAACACATTATTTACTTCATATGTAAAAGCGTGTGCAAAAATTACATCCCTGTTTATCTTTAAGCCTTGCCTTGATAAGAATACTTCACACGTTTCGCACGCCACATTATGATAATGCGTGAAATACGTTTATATTGTGTAAATGTATAAATAAATACAAACTCAAACGAGATCAGATGTAGGGGAGAACTCGGATTTTGATTTAGCGGCAATGGGTATACAATTCCCGCTTCTTAAAATATTACTATGTAATTGAGTTTTAGAATGCATTAACTATGCTTACGGTTTACTGCAATGCCAGAAACATGAAGTATGTAGAAAAAATATTGTTAAAAAAAGCTGAAAGTTACCGTTCTAATAATCTAGTGATAATAATTTTTTTTTTGAGCTATTAATAATTTACAAGAACATTCTTTGTTGACGCAAATAACAGAAACTAAACGCTTAGCTATTATCGTCTAACAACCGCTGTATTAACTGATTTATCACGTTTTATTATCACGTTTGAAGTAATTATATAACGACGTACTTGAGAAAGATAAACATAACAAATCAAACGTTAAGTTATGTTTTAATTATAGCTAGGTTATAATTGTGTTAAGAAACAAAGGATACCATTATGATTGTTTACGAATAATAAAAGTGAGTGGCTTTCATGAAAGTACTTGGAAGGAAATGTGCAGCATTGATTTTGAAAAATAGGTCTACTAGTTTGACTTCCCTTAAAACAAACGCTTCGGCGTTGTTTCCTTAATCGCCATAAACTTTAATTAACCTCAAATTAAGTATGTTTAACAGTAGCATCTTTAACAAGGTTAACGTAAAACAAGTGAAAACTCGATTTTTATCTCATTGCCATTACAATTTTACCCGAGAAAGGTTCTCGTTAAAGGAAATAAATTCTGATATAAAATTTTATAATCGTCTGTTAACTGCCACTTTGAGAGCTTTTCTTAAATTTTATATTCTGTTCTAAATACCCAATTTAATGCAGTACTTTAGAATTTTATTATCTAATTAAATTGATTCAATTAAATATCTATTCAACGGAATTACCCATTAATAATTAAAAGGCTGTTAAAACTCAGAAGAAAGTATATGTATTCTATATATCCTTACTACAATTGAAATGTTTACACGATCCCAACTTATTAGTATTATTTAAATAAGAGAACTAAATGCCTTGCTTCTTCATTTCTTTCCTACATAGTATTGTTTACCGATAAACAAAAAGCGTATACACCTTAAGCGGCAGCTTCACTGAACTATTATTGGCTTAATTGAAAACTGGTGTCGCCGAACGGATCGCTTTAATTATCAGCCGGACCCAGCGGTGTGCAAAGATTGTTCCAACTGCCAAATGCAGATCGCATTTTACTTAAATACGGTGGCACTCGCGTGACACTGATTACTTAATTGAATGTGTTTACATTGAGGACATCAAAATAATTTTATTGGTGTATTTAAAGTTATTTGAACAAATAAATTATTGGCGTTGAAAAAATTTAACAACGTTGAAACGTAGCATTTCGTAGTGACCGTAGCACAGCGTAGCGCAATGTAGCATAGCGTAGCACAACGCAAAGATTATATAGCCTTGTAAATACGCCACTATGCTTGATCTCAATCGTTTTGGTAACCTTTGATATTCCACCCGCAATAAACCTAAACGCTGATCCTCCAGTCCAGTAACTTTTTTACACTGTCCTAAAGCTATTAACTTATACATATTACCAATTGCAACACAATCTATCTTATCTTTAGAAAACAAGGTATAGAAATTATTCTAAAAGAAACCTGTTAAAACAAGAGTTATAAAAAAGCCGCAATTGAGGTAGACAATTACAAGGAAAAATAGCATCGTATCGTTTTTTTTTTCCTACAGAAAATATGAGGAAAACCTCAATCAGGAAAAGCGATCGTGTAACATTTAATTTTACAACATGTACAGCGTGTGTCGCTACACCTGCAGCCGCTACACATTTTATGGGTTAACTTAAATTTACTTTTTTATAATAACCAGATATTTTTTATCTTTAAAAATGTATGACATCCGACTATAAAAGTTATATCATAAGAAAAACAAACTAACTCGATTACGTTTCTTAAAAAAAATAATTATACTAACTGTAAACCCAGTAATATTAACTTTTCTTTAATATTATAACTGTATGCTGACAAATCATTGAGTAAAATGGTTACCGGTTTACTTACAAGCTTGAAAAATAGTGTTTATGTAGAATATCAATTGTTTTCCTCGAGGTAACGCAAGCTGTGAAGGCTTTACTTATTCAAGCTGCTTTGTAGAGCTCGAAGCGTTCAACTGGATTAACTAACTTCCTCGCAATCTTTGTTAAACGAACTTAAAACTCTAACATTAGTCTTTAGAATTAAAAACAATATTAAGTTGAATTAAGGTAAATTGCTGTATTGGACTAATCCGCTTAAGAAATATTTGCCGCAATATCTATACTAATATTATAAAGAGGAGCCTAATTTAAGTTAAGCCTAATTTAAGTCCCTTTCTCTTTACCACCCTTTTCTTATAAGAAGAGGTTGGGAAGAGTAAGTGGATTTGACGGCGGAGGAGATGCATAGGAAGGGGAAATATCCTCTTTATGTGCGTCTCCTCCTCCGTCGTATAAGGGTAGGCAACGCATCTGCAATTGCGGATGTCTATGGGCAGCGGTCGCTTCGCCATTTTGGCGGCTTCAGGTGGCCGCTTGCTCGTTTGCCACCTTATGTTATAAAAAAAAAGGAAAGTTGTATTTTTGTATGTATTGAAATAACTTAAACACTTTTAGGCCGATTTCAAAAATTCTTTCACCATTAAAAAGCTCGGTTATTAGTGAGTAACATAGGCTATACTTTTTTAGTATGTTTTAATTTGACGCGGGCAAAGTCGCGAGCTACAGCTAGTAGTGAATAATCATAAAATACGTTCGTTCGTTTAAATATTTGAAATTTCTTAAGTGGTTACTAATTAATTTAGCGAAAGCCTTTAATTGCTCGTTTGTAGTAACTGCCATAAAATTAACGCTTACTATCTTTTTAAAAATGAGCTCATGTTTAGCAACACGATATGCTAAAACTGTAAAATATTTATAGCATTCAATTGTAAATAGCAAACAATATACCAAATAAGAAAAAAAATCTTAAATAGCGCTCTCAATAGAATACGCACTAAACAAATGAATTACGAAAATTCATTGGATTACTGTAAGTATTTTAATTCCATCAATCAGGTTAGTACACATAGAAGTTCTTTTATATCCTATATCCTTCAAGAAGCGAGCCTTCAATTTCCTCAAAGGCCGGGAACGCATCTGTAGTTCCTCTGGTGTTGCGGATGTCCATGGGCGTCATTGACCACCTCTGTGTTCCCACCATTGGTTTGCCCCCTTCTCATATAAACAATAATCTTGAAGCGTTACAAACGCTTATTTTTTGGAAAACTGGGTAACACATGGTAATGCAAAAAAATCATCTTATAATAATGCTTTATTTTGCATTATCAAAATAGGCTTTTCTAATAATACGCATCAGCTAGTCATATATCATATAAATATTATAAATGCGAAAGTTACGATGGATGGATGGATGTTTGTTAGTTTTTGTAGCCTAAACAGCTGAACGGATCTCTATGAAATTTGGCATAGACCTAGAGGATAGCCTGAAAGAACAAATAGGCTTACTCACTTTTGGTTTTTTTAGTTACACGCGGACGGAGTCGCGGGCGAAAGCTAGTTATGTAAAACAACAAAACATTGAAAACGGATTACGGTTAATTAAAGTAAGTTTATTCGTTAACAAATGTTGTAAACTAATACCCTTTACTCCCACATGAAATGTTAAACAAAATCCGTTCTATACTGTTTTATAATCAACGATTAAATATCCAATAGTTTGGCGTAGCTACATACATTTTAATAATTACCAAATTTGTTAAATGAAACTAATTCAGATATAGTCGAACGCTAAATCAGTATTCGTGATTAATTCGTGTAATTTAAATCCGTCGGCTTTGATTAAAACAACTTTTTTACATTCAACGTTGACAAATGCTTTAGAGTTTGCTAATATTTTGTTTTGGTATTTACTTAA
Organism: Papilio polytes; assembly: GCF_000836215.1. NCBI lineage: Eukaryota > Metazoa > Arthropoda > Insecta > Lepidoptera > Papilionidae > Papilio > Papilio polytes. Next base: position 1,103,505 of record NW_013527915.1, read on the forward strand.
TGCAGTATTTGTGCTATTTTGACGCAGATTCGCTGTATTATCAATAGTTCACAATTAGAAAGATTGACGATGTCATCATAAGTGATTTCGAGTACGGTGTTCGGGTATCATCACGGGTGGCTTCTTTTTCTTCTTTTGTCAAAACCACTTATCTTTCATACATATTCTACAGTTACACACACTAAGCTCTACTACTTGCACATACTAAGTTTGTGTTAAGTTGTGATTTCATGCACACACACAGTTCACAATTTGTAACGGAAAATTTCAAACGTCAACTGTTCAACAAAATATTTACGAGCTTAATTTTTATAACGCTAATTTAAAAAACAAATTGTTATAGTGGTAAGAGTTAAAATTAAATTATACAAAATAAACAGGAATTAATTAAATTTCACCGCAAATGTCATAACGTAAAACATAGGTTCAATTCGTTGCTCGCATATTTTATTACTTCACAAAACTAATTATAGAAAACGTGCAACCTGTGTTTATTTTATAATGTCGCCACAAGTAATTAATCACAGTGCTATTCATATAGCGTATAGCAATTTTAATTTTCCACGATAATTCTCCTACCCTGGTTACAGGCAAAAATAAATGATCATCTACGACTTTTGATGTTTACTACTGAGATATCAGAAATCTTATATTTCTAAGAACATCACATCACCAGCTCACTATACGTCTCCGCCGAGGGGCTTGGAGCTTACCCTAAGTAAGGGGTGACTAGGCCATAGTCAAACACGCTGGCCCTGTGCGGGGTGGTTGACTTCACCCAATCTTTGAATTTCTTCGCCGATATGTACAGGTTGCATCACGATGTTTTAGTTCACCGTAAGAACGTCGGGTAAATAGGAACATATCTAATAACGTATCTAAGTTAAATTATTTAACATATCAGTGGGAGGCGCGAAGCGACCGCGAAACAACCCCAGAACACTTGCTTTGAAGATGGGTCCGAAACTAGACGATGCCGCCACCGGGAAAATAGACGGGAGAGTGAAGAGAGTTAACTAATTAGTTAAATATCTAAGTGGATAGTTATCACTATTGCACTGCAAATAATTATTCTTTAATAATAGAACAGGATCCGTAGTATTTCAAGTGTGATTTTCAAAACCATCGTGTCTTACTTCTTTAACAATTTCAAATGCACAGACTATTAACTTTAGCTGTAGTTTTAATCAAAACGCCATGTTTCATATTTGGAAGCAACGACGCCGTTTATTGTTTTAAATGAACATCGTAAATTGCCGGGGGAATAAGCACTAGCACGTACATTAACATCGGTGTCATGAATTTATTTGAAACATAAGCCGGGCTTGCCACCGGCCGGCGACGGGTACAGATTTCGTGGCTCTCCGAGGCCAAATTGAGACTCGGCAGGTTAAAACTGATGAGGTTATTACATGACAGAGAAATTGCACGTGTCACCGGCTACCAGTGCTTTGCATGAAATTTGCATGCCCATGTCATTCCGTATTCTGAACGACTACTATGAAATTTTTCTGAATAAAAAACTGCAAGTATTCGTTTGATTTTGAATATTGTAATTGTTACTAAATATTTTACCATCGGAGTTTAATATATATTAAGTATGGATGGATTGTGTGAAAGAGGATGTGCTTAAGAAAGGAGTGGATTCAGATATGACGGCTGATAGATGTGTATGGAAGAGCAACACATACTGTGCTGACCCTCCATAAGGGATAAGGGCAAGTTGATGAGTTTAATATATCTGAATAATTTTATAACTACCTGTCGTTTGCGTTTGCGTATCTCTATAAGAAATTGTTATTGAATTTATCAAAGGTTTTGTTTATTATTAAAATAAACTAAAATAACAGGAACTTTTCACAAAGCTAAATATTCAAGGATTAAGCACGCCGGCCTCGACGCTCGAACCTGTTGTTCGAATTTTAAGTTCGCCTCCAGGGAAAATATTTAGAAAGTTAGTATTAATCCTGTGGATGGAATGCTTACGGTTCCAGACCACAAATCTGGATAGAACCAGTTATCCCGGGCCATTGGAATTTTAATTACATAGACAAGTGTTTTACAATTATTTCCAACATTGATGTTATTTTTAAATCACGTCTCTTTACATTTCTTTTTAATGTATTACTACAATTTTTTTCCACATACGAGTAGTTTGTAAATATGAGTAGTGTCCTACTCTATATTGAACTGATTTATACTCTGTCACAGTCCCTATTTTAAATTATATATGTATAAGCATTAGACGAAACACATAGCGTATGAAGTTGCATAATCTATACTTATATTATAAAGAGGAAATATTTCTATTTCATGTATTGAAATAACTCAAAACTACTCGGCCTTTTAGAATCATTCTTTTACCGTTAGAAAGCTACGTTATTGCTAAGTAACAAAGGCTATATTTTTAAATTCCACGTGGGTGAAATCGCGAACAAAAGCCAGTTAAATATAATAATATAATCAAGTTGAAACTACAGATATAATAGACAAACTTAAAGCGTGACGTACGTCGTGTAGGATGAGCATCGTTGCCGGTAATTGCCAACTTATGTCGACAAAGCGTTCGCTTTACGAGTCGATCTCGCTGTAGTTTGAAGATTATTATAGCTGTCAATTTCGTGTAAGCCGGTAGAGCGATGAACGATGTAATATTGAAAGATGCACGCATGAGTTATTCTAAGCTGTTAGCGGCGGAATGAACACGTAAATTGAAAGAAGTGCTGGTGGAAAATATCTAAAAATAGCACAAAGTAATTTATTTACAGTAAAATGACAGTGACATCGAAACAAACGTAGAGTACTGCGAATAAAGTCTATAATTTTTCAGAAGTAGTTTAGAAATTACTTGACTTATCTGTACTATAAACCTAAACCAATATTCAGGGCATAAAACGTAATCCCTACTTCAATTTACAGTTAAAAAAAAAACGAAACTATGTAATTCGATATATCGCACATACACAAAAATAACAAATTTTTATTTGATTAAAACAACTGTATTTTTTTAAATATTTTCAACGCAAATGTTTTAATTAAGCCGTTACATGGTTGCTTTTTTAATTAGATGTCATAAGTGTGCGTGGTTGTGGCTCGTAGCGAAATTAATGTAAGGGTCGTAACATGTATTAATTTGTTGCATGGGCACGCACCTGCCGGCGGCGGCCGACGGCGGCCGGCGGGGGCTGAATTTGTGACTCTCAGCTCTCGCCGGCTAAAATGAGACAGTTAGTTAAAACTGATGATATCATATTCCAGGGGACGGTAATAAAATTTTATCGAGTCATGTCAACGCTGGCCAACATGTCATTGTTAATTAAACAATCTCATATAAAATGGAATTCGTTATGAGAGGTATTTTCAAATAAAAATATTTTTATAAATAGTTGAATACGCAGTCCGAATGCATAAAGGAAATCTTTTGACTCGTGGCCACAAATTCTATTGCTTTTCTATATGAATATAACTTCTGTCGTCAAAGTAGGAGCGCATTATCATCATTCTATATGTCTTTAAAAGAAATATTGAAACCAAACAACATACGTAATTTTAATGTAAACATACGGGTTCGTTTGTTCATGTTATTTGCTCTGGTCTATACCAATAGGATTACTTTGGTATCACGATAAAGCTCTCAAACCGCAAAAGCTACGCAGTCTCTACGATAAAGCTACGAATTATTTTGTTTTAATTATCATTCGAATTATAAAAATATGAAGATGCATGAAGTAAACCATTTCTCGTTCAACTTTTAAAATACAAAAACATTCAGTATGTTTTATTAGAAGTAATACAATTACAGCCGATTTTTTAATTATCTAACTAAAATGAAACAGCGCACCACATAATTTAGTCGATATTATTAGTCTGCAATTATTAGAACATCGATTCAACCTTCAGGCACATTGTTAGTTAGTTGTAACATCTTTGATCGACACCATCAACTACAACCAACAACCAACCTACATTCGTGTAATGTTAGATGAACAAGCCTTCTAGGAATAATTGTTGGTTTAAAATAATTATAAAGCAAACATAAGAATTTGTGAACTACCTTCTTCAAGGATATTGTACAATAAACCGTAACTTTTGTCACTTCGGATTTCAATGTGTTTTAGTTTAAAATTTTATTTATTCATTTGCGGTATATCGATACATCATCAATTTTACATATATCCCGCATTTGGAACCATAGATTTATTACTCTAATAGATCCGCTGTCAAATAATTTAGGCTAAACACAACTATTATTTTATGTTCCCTAAAAACTTGTATTTTGATATAAAATTATGTGTCCATTTAAACGAAAAGTTAACTTGTTCAATTATGTTATTATTTACGGTCAGTTGAAACAAACATATAAACGTCACTGTTTTTTTTAATAACAATGAAAGAGACGACCATATGTTTAGGTTGTAGGACTCAGGAGCATGAACAAATGAATTTTATGAATCACAGATTAGATAACAAAATAATTTATAATAAACACAAATGGCTAACCTCGATATGTTAAGTGAAGGGCGTCAAGTGAGATTTGATTATTTACACCGTTCTACCGGAATCTAATCATTATTGGCGCATTGCACGGTTCTGAATAGGTTGCGGCTTCTATTACCAATGCAGATATTTAATAAACACAATACCTACTTCATTTGTTACACTATAAATTAATAATCAATTACAATGAAAAGACAAAATACGATAAGTTTATTTAGAAATTACTGGCTGTTGCGAATATAGTTAAGACTATATAGTTAAGGCCTATGTTTATAACTGATAACGTGCTTTTAATGGTAAAAGATTTTTTTTAAAGCAGCCTAGTAGTTTTTTAGTTATTTCAATACATACAAAAATATAAACACTTTTCTGTATAATAATAGTTTAGATAAAGTAAAACACGATGAAAAACATGTATTACTTTCTTAAGTTACTCCAAATAAAAGAAAGTTAAAGTAAAATGAATTCTCCGTTTATTTACTAAACTGAAGATGTACGTACAATCTTCTACAAGATTATCTCCTTTTGCAGCGTCCTATTTTCAATTTATTAAATGAAACCGCTCTCTGTAAAAATAACTGGCCGCTCGACTTTAATAAGGATAATCTGTTATTTGCACTGACTTATTTCACATTACTTCCAAGTTTCACCTTAATTGTCGAAAAGGAAAGCGCTTTGTTAAATTATTTTTAAAAAGATTCGTGTGCTTTTTTAATAGGTGTACAGTCAGAGACATTGGCGGTGTTCCACCTTATAAGCTATAATTGTTTGAACATTTTGAAACGAAACGAGTAACTAAAACCATTACAACGCGACATAAAAATGTATGTAAAAAACCGGTTAGAGATACGCACCTAGTTACTTTTAATAATTACCCCATGATTTGCACCACTTACTGCTATAAAATTAGTAATTTGTAAGAAGAGGCGGATTTTGTCTCGTTGCAACAAACAAAGCAATTTTTCATGAAGTGGAACATCGCGGATTTTCGCGATTGTACATACGCCTGATATTTTAATTGAGGCTTATTTTTAAAATGAGTTAAATGCACTAGCAATTTTTTTTATTCTCATATGCACCGTTTATTTTTCTCATTATTGCCTACTAAATCATTTATATGAACTAGCTGTTCCCGTGCGGCTTCATCCGCATGAGTTTATCTAAATTTTATTAGTATATTGATAGCAAATGTCAAAATGACATGACGTGACAAACCTTGGCAATCTTGCTTCCTTTGATGTTGGCAGCAACTTATGGTCTCTTTCCCACATTAAGCCTTTATCCAAAATAATTACCCCTACGTTTAATGGCGTGAAAATATATAGCCTAAAGCGTGACGCAAGTGTAGGCCTTTTATTAAAATGAGAATTATTCAAAAATATGGTATAATTGCTGACATCTTAGGCAACAAAAAAGTGTGTGTTTACGCTTTATTATAATAGTATAGATATAATAACAGATATTACTAAACCTTGATTGTTTTATTTCATTCTAAGCGGACATTAATTGTAAATATACACTTGTTACATTACATACAGTTGATGAAAATATAGATAAAATTTTAACCATAAACAATACAAACATACACACATAAAATTATTACATTAAACACCAACCAATATAAATTGAACTATATCTATATTTCCTTGTGGTTAAATTTCAATTGTCTTTCAATTCACACAATCAATAAGTGTAGCTAGCAATGTAAATGTCACACAAACTCGAAATGGATAATTAAAGCGATCGGACCGTCGACATTATTCGGCAATTACGAAATGAAAATGCTTCAGTGTGATTTAAGCTTAAGGTGTATAGGTAATGGTATGTTAAGCTTTGAGCAGTGAAATTGTGCTGCACATGAGTGGATTGTTTTAAACTTTCATAGAAGAGCTATTAGGTACGGTACTGTAAACGATAGTTTTAATGAAATATGTACTAAAAAAATTATTTACTACCATAATTTTAAACAAAATAAATGTGTATACTAGAATGATAAAACCTTACTCTAACATTTAAATATATTTTGTGATGTATTCTGATAGCAATTTATATTCATAAACACTTTAAGATCTACATTTAATGGAAAGTAGAAAATTGGTTATTATTTGCTATTCCCTTAGGAAGCATTTCCGGAGATTATAACAGAAGAATTTTCTCCGCGTATCTCGGGAGATAATATTAAAATTCAAAATCCTGTTTGGATCTACAAGATTGACTATTTAAATTAATAAGCTCGATCTACATTAACTTTGCATAAAATGTATTTAATATTCATTGCCGTATTATTATACATATAAACAACCGATCTAAATAACTATTGAAATCGAAAGAATCTATCTTTTCCTCTTCGTTTCAAAGTAATTTAAAATATTTGTATCGATCTTAAGGATTGATTATTAGGTTCTCAAATCGGACAAGCGAAATAATCTACACGACGGAGGAATGGAATGTGTACATAAACCGATTGCCGCGTCGACACAAGTTGGCAATTACGTAAGATAATGCTTTGATGTAGCTTAGGCTTAAGGTGTATCGTTAACAGGTTGTATTGTATTGCGTAAGCCTTGGGATATATCTAAATATATCAACAATCAAACTACTGAGAAACAAAATACTTTTATGACAACATGCCACATTAGGATACGATTTAAAATGCTTCTTTAGCGGAGAGTTTATTCTGCCACAGTATATGCAGTCAAGCTTGTTAATATAAGCTTACTAAGAAATGAAGCCACGAAAGATTTTATAAAATTTTGTAAATATGTAGTGCAAAAAGTGATATTTAAAAATAAGACTAGATAAAAATAGGAAATTTTGTAAATAGTTTAAGTATAATATTGTAAAATTTAAAAAGTTGAAGTTTTAACAAAGAAATAAGTTGAAAATAGGAAAAGTAAGCAACGTCCCTGATCCAAATGTTAGAGGTACGAGAGGGCGGCACAGAGCCCCCCAAAAAATTATTAAATAGTATTGATTGTTTAATCCTTAAACAATAATTGACAATATTTTAAATACGTATATGAAAGATGTGATTTCAAAAATGTTTTCATTCAAAAATAATTGAATGCATCCAATGTAATAACACGAAGCGGTAACACAAATTTCGGTTCATTAATTCGTAATACATTTGCCGATCCTGCATAGTTAAATTAAAGTTAGCAGTTAAAACTCATACAATAATACTTATTGTATTGAATGTAGCGTAAAACAATTAGCAAAATTATCAACTAAAGTGCATTTTGGTAACATTTATTAACAATTCATTAAAGTGTTTATCGTTTTATGATTTTGATAATGTTTGAACTTTCATACAGTTACTATAAATGAAATACAGAAGAACATTTTACAATCTATGTATGTAAAACTAGCAATCGCCCACCACTCCGTTCGCGCGAGATAAAAAAAACTGAGTAGCCTATGTGTGCTTCCAGATTATCCTCTACATCTATGCTAAATTTCATCGAAATCCGTTTAGGCTACAAACTCTAACAAACATCCATTCATCCATCCATCCATCTAAACTTTCAAATTTATAATAAGTAGTAAGAAGTAAGATTTTAGAAATTCAAAATTAGGTTACTCTAGATCAATAACCATTAGACAATTGTAAAAAACTGAAAATTAAAAAGCAATTTATAACCCACTTCAATAAAACGTACAAAATGCAAAAAAGTCTCTCCCCGGCGGGGAATCGAACCCCGGTCTCCCGCGTGACAGGCGGGGATACTTACCACTATACTACCGAGGATAGTACCTGTACTTGGTGAATACTACAATTTGAGTAAAGTTTTGGTATTAAGCATTTATAGCATAATACGTAAATATATATATGCTATATGAAAATCCGGCTTTTAAATACCTATGAAATATTTAAGAATTTATTTTCCTCGCAACCATCCTGACCGAAACGTTCACGTCAGACTAAAAATTTATGAAATGGTAAGCATAATCCCCATGCCTGTATTTGAATTTTAAGTTCAACCCCCACACCCCAGCAAATATTTCAGTAATCTGTGCTAATGTGAGCGAACTCAACGGTCCTGGACAAGTATTTTCCGATAAACTAAAATAAACATTTAGTTGTGTCCCATCTAAAATTTCGAAGCAAAATGTTAAACATTTCTACATTTATTTTGTGACTTACAAAACTTTCGACCTTATAACCTTTAAGTAATGATTCCATTCATGATGTGAAAAGATATACTCCTGTCTCCCAAGAAGTCTTAGAAGGTCAAAGATCAAAAGCGGTTCTCTTCTTTTAAAACTTTTAATAACGTCAAAACAGTCATTTGTAACCATGAATGACCTGTGATGCTTAATTATTTTATGAAACTAATTTGAAATTTACAGAACATCAAGAAATGTTTTCAAAGCTTATTATAAAAGCCAATTTAAATTACAACTCCTTTTGACTTTACATTAAAGATGTAGTTTTGGTTTAAAATAGTTTTCGATTAAATAAAGCTTTGCAGACTGGTCGGGAATGTTCCGGCGAAGTTTGGCTGTTTAAAATGCGTCGGAACTCATTGCAAATTTAATTTCTTTATAAAGTACAGGCTAAGTAAGCTTAACAACAGCATGCTTAAGTTAACAGTTTTTAAACAGAATTTAAACATACAAATAGTTGTAACGGTGATAATAATAATAATATCTCTAATAATCTAGATCACACACATATAACGCGTGAATTAAAGGTTAATGAATAAAAAAAATGTTTGTAGTTTAGCCCTTCTATTGCTTTTGTAAATGTGATCATATCCTCGGTAGTATAGTGGTAAGTATCCCCGCCTGTCACGCGGGAGACCGGGGTTCGATTCCCCGCCGGGGAGGACTTTTTGTTTATTTTTATTTTACATTTGTAACCGAGACTTTACTGTGACTTGTATAATTTGCCAAGTGTAGTTACTATATTTGGTAGTATAGTGGTATCCCCACCTGTCACGAGTGAACCAGGGTTCGATTCCCCGAGGCAGAGATTTTTTTTACTTAGCGGCTCTGTACTGTACGAATTACTCTTGGTTTTCAATATCTATTTTAATCCGCAGCATAAAATAAACTATCTGTTTTTATTATTACCCATAAAATATTTAATCTAAATTGTCAAAATAATTGATTTCGTCGTCGTTCGTAAATTAATTGAATAGTTTATTTAAGCAAAATTGAATCGCCACAATTTGTCACAGCAGCTCTTCTCCCTTGCTTAAAATGTACTCACGATACGAGAGCCCACTTTTAATTACAGTAGACATCGCTGATTTATGTCGTTCAATTGAGTGAATAAACAACGCACTGAACCTGTCTTTGAAACCGAGCGCCTCCATGTTGAATTTATCGTGTTCATAAAACTCTACCAGCGTTCATTTTTACTGTGTTAAAACTTTACTGTTTAAATTTGATAGAAATAATCTTCAAATCATTTAACAAATCAAAATAACTAGCTGAAAAAATTAATACAAAAGAGGGGCGGTATCACAAGCAGCGGAAACTGATATGCTACATGGAAGTTTGGCAGATATATGAATGTCAGAGCATCCGAACACTAAATGGAGGTCTTTGCCTTACTCTCTGAGGTATGGTCGAGATAATGTTGTTTATTTTAATATTTAAAAACAGTGAAAATGCTTCGTAAGGAAAAATGAGTTAAACACAACAAATTGTCTACGTGAGTAACATTTATTGAAATACAAAATTGCATACGTATTATTTTATTTCAGCGCAACAGCAATTTTATATTTGAGGATTTAAGCTCTTTCAAGTTTTATATTGAAACAAATTTATATAGAAAAAGATTGGAATAGAATATTTATATTACGATTTCTTGTTTTACATATTTCTTATCGTACGATATCCACTTACTGTGTTTATGTTACTGTATTAGAAAAAACAAAATCGTCTATCAAAATCTTCGGTACTAAGTTATTCTATGACAAAGGTAGACTGGTAAAGTAACCCATTCAGTAGCCCATAATATTTTCTTTTTACGTTTGTTTTTTTGACTTTGTTTATATCATTCTAAGAGTAAAGCGATAACTTCCCGGCATAATATACTTGCTAAAGTAACTACAAATAGTGTTGCATTGCCTTTCTTAAATTCTAGCAGTTTACCTACTTAACAAAGAGTACAAAAGATATAGAGCGATTTTTAATTAGAATTCACAACTCTGGTCGATGTATGGCTATCGATGACGTCACAAGACTGAGGTCAAATAAACAATTTGTAATATAGTTTCGCAGTGCAGTTAACAATAACATTGAATTGTATAGCAGAGATAAGCTTGTTGTACAAACTAGATAAGAGAATTACGGTATTTACCTGCTATTGATTACCAAACGTCAATAGTTCAAATAAGCTGCTTAAATATTATTCATATAAAAGACAACATCTATCTATCTATTTCTTGTTTATGGCTCTCCCACAGCGGATTGGGCCAGTGTCAAGTGTTTGTGGTTTTATTCTAATTTGGGAGAAACTGGCAACAAAACTCTGCTTATGGAGATATTCGTGGGTGTACAAGCGGTCTAAATATTTTAAACTATAGAATTATATAAATAAAAGACAATATTATTGATTTAGATTGAAGCTAAACGTCACTTTCCGGAACTAAAAGACTATCATCATTAGAGTAAAACAGAAATAACAAAAACTATATACCCGAAGTAGCTACAACAGTGGAAACCGACGGTAAATAAACTCGTAACTAGCGGTACATAAGAGCAATCCCAGATCATACGAGCAATACTCGATATTTTGTACAACCATTTAAATTGTACCAAAATACAAGCACAAATAAAGTTATACTAAAATTAATTTTAGTATTTAGATAATCAAATAATTAGTAATATTGGCGAGTGCGATGGGATTATATGCTGCGATCAAATGTTATAAACAACATTTAATTACCTGATATTTTATTAGTTTAGCTCGTATCCTGATAATTCAAATGTGATTTGTTCAATCAATGGGTCATCATGTTGTTCGCTTATTATACGTTTCCACAGAACAGTTGAAATTATTCATGAAATGTTCTTTTAACATGTAACATTCAACCGACAATCATATAGTTTGTGTTTACACTATATGAAGACATTCAATTGCGGTAACTTAGGATATATATTTTTATTTATTTATTTATGGATAATTTACAGCTAACTTACAAAAAATAATAAAATAAACAAAAAACTGAAGGCCAATTACAAGTTATCGCAGATAGTTACAAATATAGATTGTAATGAAATTAACTCCTTGTTAATTGTGTCACATTACACTTGTATAATAATAAAGATCACCTTCCACTCACTTCCATGTATGAAAGATAAACTGTGATTATTTTACCAAGAAAATATTTCTTTAAATAAAATTCTGCAGACCGAAACCAGATTGAAATTTCGTCGTTTCGAATTTCCGAAATTTCCAACTGTGATTTCGGTTCTGTCGGATGACTAAGGATTAAAAGCTGGCGATAAAAGCGGATCAATCTCGAAATACGGCCGAGCTAGCAGCAGGCCTCGTTGTTAATTGCAAACCATTTATGACATTCGATCAAAACGCACGTGATTTGCTTAAAAGAGGTCAAACCTGTGAGATGGATTAAATTAAACGACGAAATTTTATAACAAACAAAATGTTTCGTTGAATGAAAGGCATTTTAGTTTATTTTTTAGATTTTAAGAGACATTATTATCATCGAGCGATATAAATTAGTATACCCATTTCATACTTTCCAAATATTCTTAAAAATAACATAAATACATTTATTATTAGGTTACATTAATTTTTAAGAGTTACTAAAATGATTTAATAGAAAGTCTGGTAGTCATTTATAAAACAATTTTAATTCTCAATTCCGCGAAGAAAGTACAGGGTAATTTTCTTTTAATTTCCATGCTGAGATAAAATTTTATTAAAGTTTAAATCTCGGTAACGCAAACGTAATCTCGTTTGATAATTCGCGGCTCCATTAGCGGGAAAACTTATACATTATTCCCTTTGCTCTGTGGATTAGTGCCGCCTCTTGGTCCACGTGAAATCTGATTAGCGTTGTCTTATATAAAAACAAAACACTTTGGATATATTATTTTTAAATATCTGATACAATTGTTACAATACAATTACAATATTTGCATCATTATTTTGTGTGATTTTGCAATACCGTAACAAACAATACTTTTACACAAGTTTTTTCTTTCAAAGATCATAAGAGGGATATGCGTTTGTTAGAGGTAGATGTAGTGGAAACGCATGGCAACACAAGTTAACACAAACGCAACTGCTACCAGACGCAATATATCTCGCGCATAGACTGTTACTGACAGCAACTACAACATATATCAGTTGTAGTTAGTACAACTTACTTGAATAATATGTAAAAATAATAGTATCCAGCAGCATAACATCATTTAGTATATTTTGAATTAGGGCCTTAAAAGAACAAAAGATTTACATGAATAGAAAGTAATTATCATTGTTTTTACATTACAAATTCAAGATAATTATATATATTCTTTACTAACTTTCGCTCGCGAGTCCGTCCGCGTGGAGTTCAATAAAACAAAAGTTAATAGCCTATGTGTTCTTCCAGACTATCCTCTACGTTTATGCCAAATTTCATCGAGATCCGTTCATCCGTTTAGACTACAAACTCTAACAAACATCCATCCATCCATCTAAACTTTCGCATTTATAATATTAGTGACAGTAAGATTACTTTGACAACCACATTAGTAGGAAAGATGGATTTAAAATAACAATCTCATGGGAGATAGGTAGAATATATAGTAATGCTAGGTAGCTACAAAGATATTATATATTATATTGAGTGATTTCTACTAGACAGAGTAGCCACAGGCCACATCTATAATTAAAATATACACAATTTTCACGCCACTTTCTGATAGTCATATAATGATAAATTGACATCAGTTAATTATGTTTTTAACAGAGACAAAATATGAAATATTTATCTGTGGTTATTTATCGTGTTTGATAAGCGTAAACATTATGATAATTAATTAATGTACGTTGCAATAAAAGCGCCGTGTATTTTCTCTTTATTACAGTCGATTTAAAAGCGTACCATATGTTTTATTCAGATGTCCGTTAGTTTATATGAATAGCGCTGTAAACCTTAAATAAAACTACATTTTGTTTACATGGACTTTACTTTTTTGTTTTTATATGTAAGACTAGATTTATAGAGAATAAAAAAATACGAATAAATTTCTTACTTAGAAATAAACGTTACGTCTTCGTTTAAATGCCTTTTTAGTGATCGTAGTGTGTTTGTTTTACTACAGCCGTAGAAAACCATGATGTCATTAAAATTATGTTCTTCCTCAGTGTCATAATTCACAGTTGGATTATTGCTTATTTTTTGATAAAACTTACTATCACTTGATGATTTCATCCACAGAGTTAAAGAAAATAAAGGTAAAGAGTATGCGATTCAACAATGTAACGAGCATAATATTGTGGTATGTAAGCGTGTGTAATAGGTAAATAATGAATAAACGAGCGGCCACTGCGACTGGATAAAAATGATAAATGTCTTCCGACATGGAAACCGGACTGCAACGCTTTTATTACGCTACTCATTTTCTAATATGACATTTTTAATGTTAGGTTACTCGAAACGTTTTTTATAACTATCGGGCAGTTAGTCATTTTATTATTAACTTAAACGGCAGCAGATTAGTTACAGACATGTTATTAATTATAATTTATTATCTATACTAATTTAAAGAGTAAAGATTTGTATTTCTGTATGTTTTTTTTTTTATAATACGAGGTGACAAACGAGCAAGCGGCCACCTAAATCCAACGAAATGGAAAGCGACCGCTGCCCATAAACATCCGCAATTGCAGATGCGTTGCCTACCCTAAATGACGGAGGAGGAGACGCACATAAAGAGGACATTTCCCCTTCCTATGCGTCTCCTCCACCGTCAAATCCACTTTTCCCTCCCATCCTTTCCCCTTAAGAAAAGGGTGGAAAGGAAAAGGGACTAAAGTTAGGCCTCCGGCAACACACTCATCAGACGAAACGCGGAATTGCTTCCACTTCACGCCTGTTTTCTGTGTGGTCGTGGTATTACACCGGGCGAGCCGGCCCATTCGTGCAAAGATGTTAAAGCGGGCACTACCAGTGTTAAATGTATTGAAATAACTCAAAAACTACTGGGCCGATTGCAAAAATTCCTTTACCATTAAAAAGCTACGTTACCAGTGAGTAACATAAGTTATTTCTATAATTACTTTTTAATTTACGCGGGCGAAATCTCGAGCTAGAAATAGTTATTACTAAAAAGTAAATGTAAGATTTTAGATTTATAAATCATGTTTTTTCTGCGTGTTAGATGAATTATCTAATTACCTAGCAATTTTGAGTAAGATCTAAGTGTTAGGTTTTTATTACTATTATTTTAAATAGATTAAAATCTGTAGAATAGAAATAAAATTTAGTTAAACTTACGATACGAGCAGTGTAATACCATATGCATCGGAAATACCACAATTATACTCCGGCTCGCGGGCTGCATACGTATTTAAACCGTATAATAGATACAATAAAATAAGTTTATATTCTGAATGGGTTATATCCTGTAAAATCTTACGGCGGGAGCGTTGGAATCAATTGTTCGGTTGAGGCTAACGGACCAAGAACGGCGATAAGCAAAACTTACGACTCCTTTTGTACTGGAAATACTTTACCATATCTAAGGATTTGATTCTTTTTGTAAATCCCGTTTATTTATTGCCAACACCTAGCGTAATGTAACTGAATATTGTGTGTAAACTAAATAATCAATGTGGATGTATTAACAAGGTTAGAACTTAATAGTTTTTGTTGAAAATTAATTTATTAACAAACACAAAAAATAATAATACTAATAATAATAATAATAAAAATAACGGTAATAATATTTATTTTTTCTATACTACTCGTATTCAAAATACTGTTGTATTAACATTTGGTTCAAGCTTAGAATCTCATAGGGTAAGGTTCTATCTATACGTCTAATTTGAAAATAATTTGTGATTTTAAATATCTGACGACTGATTTTTAAAACATCAGAGTTGATTTAAATTTTAAAATACATGCAAATTCTTTACTTATGCTTTCATAGTGTTTATATAAAGGCGACATTTAAAAGTAATTGTTCAGTTTAAGGTTTAAGGTAATGGACGAGAGATTCGATAAATAAAACTTACGACTTCTTTTGTACTTGAGCACTTTAACTTGATGTATGTGTGCGGTGCTTTTTGTAAATCTGTATATTTATTACACTCGCAAAGTTAGAACTAAGTTAGCATCTTCGAAAGTCGGCTGCTCAAGTTTAAAGGTTATATAAGTTACGCATGCTTTTACTTAACTCTCACATTGTTGGTATTGTTTCCAAATGTAATTCGTTCCATTTCACTTGAGAATTAAAGTACTTAAAAATATTGGAATAAAATCAATAAATATGGCAACCCAAAAATATGGTATGGAATAAACTTTAATCAGTTCTACGAACATTTATCGAGTAGTAATCGAATCATAATCTTATAGACTTTTTCAAAAAAAAAATTTAAACGTCAGTTAAACAAATTCAAATAAAAAAGTAGGCTATGATTGTGAGTTTCCTGGTAAATGTTATAACTGATTTTTCAGTTTCTTTTAACATGTAATTTCAATACAAAGTAATTTTTGTCGGTAACACGCTCGCAGAATGCATTACTTAGTATGCATAAGATATAACTTAGTTTCCTGCAAAGTTTTTGGCTTAGAATTGTAAGTTTGCAACGGCTCCCAGAGCAGAATCAAAGTGAAGTCCGTTGACAGCAATTAATTGTTCGAATGTCTTCATTGCAAATGTTGCAGGAACTTCTCGAATGCGGATTTCAACTCAGACGTTTACGGTTGATGACAATTGTTTTTGGATCATATAAACTTAATATATAAAAACAAATAACATTTTGATAATTTTATTTAGATACGAGCTGTCGCCCGTAAACTTTGTTAGCGAAAATTAGGACTACTTTGAAAAAAAAAAATCCAAACAAAATACACTAAAAACAAAATATTCTCAACAAAAGCAATGCACTAAAAAGAAACGAAATAATTCCTTGAATATGTAAACCTTCCTTATTGTAGCTGTTAGGTCTATATTGTACAATTATCATTACTTTGATGTCGGTGTCAGCCGAAGTATGCAGTGATATTTCTGCGTAGGGCTTTCTACAATTTTACCATAGCAATTGACAATTGAACGTATAGTAATAATTCTATCTATCCCAAAACCTGAAATTTTTCTTTTGATTTCCACAGACACTCAAATTTTATTGTATGTATACATTTCAGTAACAACTGATCGTATCAACTTGTCAGCCACCACTTTCCAATACGATACAGGTCTACAGAGGTTCTTAATTAAAACGTACTGTAAAACTAAAATATTTCTATCTATACTAATATTATAAAGAGGAAAAATGTGTATTGAAATAACTCAAAAACTATTGGGCCGATTTTAAAAAAAATTTCACCATTAGAAAGGTAATTTATCTATGAGTAACATTTGCTATATTTTTATCTTTCACGCGGTCGAAGTCGCGAGCAACAGCTAGTATCATTTATAGGTAAAAGTTACTTTCATGCAACTAAATCAAACAACATTTGAACACAGCATAGTGTAGCAGTCAGTTGATAATTTGAAACTTGCTATGTTATTTTACCTCGAGGATTTGATATAATTGACGGATGAATGGCGTCCGCAGCCACTTAACACGGCTATTGCATACGCTAACTGTTTCTGAGATTGACACACTGAGTATTGTATGATTTATTGTAGTAATAATGTAGAATAACCTTATAATAGTGTTACTATATATCTATTAATAACTAGTTTTCGCCCGTGACTCAGTCTGCGTCAAATTAAAAACAAAACAAAGACAAGTAGCCTATGAGTTCTTCTAGACTATATCCGTTCTGCAGTTTTGGCTACAAAATCTAACAAACATTCATATATCCATCCATCTAAACTTTTGCATTTATAGTATTAGTAAGATACCGAAATTTAAGTTTCAGATAAAATTAAAATAAGAATTTGTTGTTGCTTTTGTAAAAGAATGAAACGATTATAATCTTTGGAAAGAAAAAATGAAGAAAAACGAAGAAAATAAGTTTCACTTGTCAATAATCTTCGAGTGATAATAGGAAAACTCAGCAATATAATGGACTATTTCCATAATATTGGTGAGAACCATTCAACCTTTAGTGAATACTCAACGTTTGTATGTATGTCAAAATGCTAATACGCTGTGACATTATTCACACCATGTGAATGACAAATTTTGCATCAAAGACAGAAAAAACAAAACTAGGTCTGACTAATAAATCAGATTTTCTTTTTACAAAGAATCACAAAGTCGAGTACTGAAAAAAAAGTTGGAATTTTATTTTCCATCAAGTGTGGCTACCACAGTACGGTAATCAATTTATTTATGAAAAACGTAATGTTAAATTGCTTAAAATAAATAAATTAATACTTATGAGATATAATGAAAATAAAACGTATCATATTTATAACTAAAACCTCCCATAAAATCTTATTCCTTACTTTAATTGCAAACTATATTTAAGTAATTAAGTAGCTCCATACACGTCGGTAGCAATATTAAAGTAAACTTAAAGTAACTTTGCAACTTCTTGACTTAGAATGTAAGTTGCACGTTTGTTCCTAAAGCAAAATTCGAGCGGGATCCTTTGGTGGCAATTAAATGTTTCACTGCTTGAGGTATTTGAACGTTCTACGTGCTTTGTAATGTTATAGATCACTAATTAATGTTTGATTTTTAATCCAAATATTAATCGAATAACTAATTCTGTCTTTAATTTCAATGTGAACAATTACATTTATTCTTAAGACTGTACGATGTATTTGTGATGAAAAATTATAACTTATTTTTGTAAACTTTAAGAAATTTAACTTAGAGGCAAATATATTCAATACACTTTCGAAAACAAACTTCATTAACCACTCATTCTTGTGAAAATTTCAATAAAATTGAGTATAATACTCTCAACATGAGTCAAACGAAAGCATTAATTTGTACATTTGTAATGTTTTAACAATTACGCTTAACAGATGACCGTGCAGTTTTAGGGCATAAAACTATGGCGTCTCGACGTGCTTATTTAATTGTGATTTTCTCAACAAATACAAATAACTAACGTGTTCAAATTTTTTTTTAGTGTATATATGGCCTACATGTCACAAATCACAACATTATCGCGTTTGTAGTTATGTTGTTTTTATTAATCCTCATTTTATAACGCCTGTCTCCCATTGGCCCGATAAGTTGTAAAATATTAGTAATTTACATTTTTCTTAACTCGATTTTATTAACGGAGATAAAGAAATGTTTAACATACACGTTTCAATATATTTCCATTTTGTAGCACTCCTTTCTACATGAAAAATTCGCTGTACATGGAAAAAGTAGCGACCTTTGCGCTCTTTTGAAATTGTTTATAGCACGTCGACAAAGAGCAAGAGTCACTTTGACTTCACTCTGTTTATTCCCATGTGTCACACAAAAACTGAGTGATTAAATTGTTGTCGGTACAAAGTGGGACACATTACAGAAATTAGCAAACATTTTTATCTATAGTTTCTATTAAGAAACGACGTTTTATAAACTTCTTTAGTGGCTTTTGTTCCCCTTCCCAAAGCTTTTTGTATATGATTATATTGAGGCCTAACAAGGACACTTAACATAGGTCACTTAGATCTATGTGCCCATTCCCCGGTGAACGGTGAAGTCGAGGGAACCAGACGGGGTTTAGTGGGTAGGCTCCACGTTCCTTCCCTTTTGGGCAGGAATGTGGAGAGAGTCCCACATACCCTGTGTGTCTTTCCCCAAGGCACCTGGGATGGATTAAAAAATAAAATAAAATTTAGGTCACTTAGATCTAACTAAATGTATTAAAAGCTGACAAAAACTTTTATGACATGAATATTTATTGACTACATATGTGTTAGTATATTCACAAGAGCTTTAAAAATATTATCAAAGAAATGTCCGTGTGGTATGATTCAGCAACATACCGCTTGGGAAATACACTAAGACCTGGCCGATGTACCACAGCATTTGTCAAAATCATATATTTTATAAAATGCAAAACATGTGAAAGACATTTATAAATTGATCTACCTAGTCGACTCTATGGAATTTGTTTCTAAAGGAAAATTGTAATTAAAGATATAAAGATACACAGTTGGCAAATCTCTTGTAAGTTTTTAATTTAATGCAGTTTTGTAGTTAATAAAATGAGGTGTAAAGAAATAAGAAATCTAAATTTAAAAACAATCTAAGAAAACATACTGTAAAATTGTTGCCACTGACAAAATCACGTAATGAACTTAAGATTCTAGATAAAATCTTTTGTACTGAATTAAATTAAAATATAAGACTATTTCTTTTGTTAATTAAAGCTAACCTTTCCCCTCCACTTAACTTTAACTCATTAATAGCGACCGTGCTCTTCGTAAAAACGATGACTCTTTCTATCGACCCCTCCGCTAGTTGTGCATACGTGTCGTTTTCGAGCACCCTTTAATTTTTCCGACGTTACGTTGTCGACGTGATTTTTTTTTTTTCGTATACATGCATATTAAGATGAAGGTTAGTTGGGTGTCAAGAGATACTATAAAAAATACATCGCAATTTAAAATATGCATGAAATAAAAATATTAATTCATTCTCGTTTGTATTCAATTAAGATGTATGCAAGAACTATTGTAAAGTACGAAGTTAGAGGCGTTTCAAAATGTGATGATTTACGCAGATTTTCTTCAAATAATAGGCCAAGTTGAAATTTCAATATCATAAATTTAATTTGGAAAGCTATTAAGTACAGCGTCCTAAAGTATCGCCCCAGCATTGAATAGATAGATACATACTCCCCCAAATATCTAAGCATCTTCCAATGAATACCTCCCTTTAATTATTAATGTGAAAACTTTACAAACCTGTACCAATTATTATCGTTTTCTATACACAATGCTCGAGGCTACGTTCACAGTTAAGACATACCGATTTTAAACGCGCAATTACGGTTTACGCATTACTCGTGATCAAATCTTTATCATTGTAGAAAATTAAACGATAACCAAACCGCTATATTTTGTATTAAAACTCTTTGTTAACTGTTTCTGCAAGCATTTTTTTATATTATGAGATGGCAAACGAGCAAGCGGCCACCTGATAGCTACCCATAGATTGGATGCGTTACTCGCCCATAGTCGATAGAGGAGGTGACGCACATAAAAATGATAATTCCCCTTTCTATGCATCTCCTCTACCGTAAAATTAACGTCACCTTCTACCATATTTTTATGAGAAAAAAGGTGGGAAGGAAAAAGGACTAAAGTTGATTGGACTTAATTTGTAACAAAGTCAACGCAGCTCAAAATAAAGTTACTATAAATCGTGTAAAATTGTTACAATCGCCAAATAAAAGGAACATATCCCTTTGATGTTGGTATTTTGAGCAATAGTCGGTACGTGGTAATCGGATTATAGTGGCCGTTGGCTGGTACAAGGGTATTAGGGAACGTCAACGAGCCTCTAACAATTGAAACAATATATGGAACAAAATTTTGCTTCGTGTTAAAATATCACTCAAGAACACAATTTATTACATATTAATCTTATATTTTTGACCGGCTTCAAATAAGGGGTTCTCCACTTTTAAAGCCGGTTAAAAATCTTCAACCTACACTAAGTGTAAGTAATTTACACTATCCAATTAATTCCTACATACCTCTAGATACGTAAGTTTCATACGTGTGTAATGTTAATAGCATAACATAAAATTTATCTTGAGTACACGTGTACGCGGCAATACAATAAAAGGGCTCAAATAGGCTCCTTGTAAACGTTAAGTCAGTACTGCACCGCACGCACGATACGTTACCGGAATCGTAATTATAACAGATTACTCATTAATAAGTAGGTATAGCAAGTTAATGGGCACATAAACAGCAGCCTGCGGGGTAGCATGAACATTTATCAACAAAAAGTGGTAATTACGTTTAATGTATTTCTCGCTATGTCAGTTACGACGACCGTAATGTTCGAGTTGCTTAAAAACTTCCGACGAAAATGGGAACAGTATTTAGTGACTCTACTCTTTAAGAGTACTAATTTCCGTAATTGCATTAAATGCACATACACTGTAAGATTGCAAAATAGATAGCGGAATAAAGCAAAATGTGGCAGATACGACTGTTTAAGAACATACAATTAGACTTATCAGATATCATATAACTATAGAGAAATATATCATACAATCTAGTGCCGACATTCAAAATACATAACCCTAAGTAACGAATACTTTCTTTAGTACAGTATGTTACTCTTTCATTAAAAATTCGGTAACAAAGCAATAAAACCTGCATAAAAACCCAAATTTAAAATCAGATATTCAGTATTCTCGATTCAATTTTCGTATTTCGAAGTCTGATGCAATTGAAGCCAGCACCTCGCAGATATGACAAAAAGTCAATAACTAGTCAGCAATACAAGTTGAGCGAGACGGTGGGAAACAATGCACATATTAATCAGACAATCTCAATGGCTGTGCTAATTAGGTCTGACAGTGACAGAACTGAGCGAGGCGTGTTTGCATCGTGACGCAAACCGCGCCATTGTCTCTTGTTATTGTGTCGCCCGCTTTGTCATCCTACGACGCGCTGTTTGTTACTATTGAATGTTCAGCGACTGTTTTAAATGTAATTGTAATGTTAGCTAGGCATTTTTTTTGTTTCACTCATAAAGATTTAAAAAGACGCTGAGATATCTTTGTACATTTCAGCCGGTTTGAATAGACTTATATCTTAAAGAAGCTTTTGTAGATAATGAGCACGACTTACTTAAGTAAAATAGCATAGTAGCGTAAGTTATTATTACTTTATTACGTCTCCCTTCTTTTTTCATTTGTCTATCATCAGTACCATACAAAATATACCAAATTCTATTATTATATCTGTTTCATCTATATGTTTCTACACTCTATACTGACGTGGGAAAGGGACCATAAACTGCAAGCTGCCAACATTAAGGAAGCAAGGTTATTATAGTAACGGTAATTTTGATATTTGAAATAGAGAATTTGACAAATGTAAACAATGAAACAAAGTTCTTATAATCTCACGTGGATGAAACCGCTCGAAAACAACTAGTCTTTAATAAATCAATAAAGGCTTAAAACGTTAATCTTGTAAATGAAAGATATACGGATAAGTGAAATGTTTGTCCGTCCGTACTTCGAGCAAATACGGCTATAACGTTCGCCGCTTACTGCAACTCTGTCCGTGTCAGGCCTAATTAGAGCCATTCAAATAGCTGATTAATATGCGTAGTCTATGTGCCGATGCTCCATTGTGGAAACGGCGCGTGAATTATGCATATTAAGTGAAATGATGTGATTATGTGCAATATTGTCATAAGCGATGGCAATTGATGCTAATGCGAAAAAATTACTAACGCGCTATACAATGTTTAGACAGGTTCATGTTTGATAACGGGTTTATCGGGTTTTAAACATTTTTTTTATTATTTCAAGATTTTTTAAGATATGTAGTATTGCATTTAGAAATTTTAGTTTTTCGTTTATTTTTCAGAATACACTAGAACCATAAGGAATGTCATGTAAGGTCTTGAAAATACTAGAAAAAAATCACGACCTCCGATTGGAGTACCTTTCTGACACTAAGTAATCTCTACCACACAATCATTGAAAAGAAAATAAAAACATAAAGTACGCAATCATGAATAAAACGCAGGTAATATCGTAGTTAACATAACTTTAAAACAATCAAATGTAATAACCCCTAAAACGGTAGGCGAATAACGGCGAAACGTATTTAATCGTGCAAATTCCATTCCCTTATCCCATAACATGAACAATGGGATTTCCATCCAGGGATCCATCTGTCATCCGAGCGTACAAACGCAGGCGGCACAATGGTTGTAACACAAACATGCAACTGTCTGTTACAGCGGCTCAGCACTGGACGCTCTCATTGATTTGCCGAGTGATTTGTTCGCAATAAACGTTTGCACTTCAACTTATAAATACACTTATAAGATTAACAACATTTGTGAAATATTTCAACTCTTTTAAAGTTTTTAAATCATCTTTGTAATCTAAACTGTAAATTAAAAAAACTACTCAACCGTTTATAATACTTTCGTCACTAGAAAACTTTACGTCATAGAGTATTTACACTATTTATTTACTCGACTATAGATTAGTCTATATCTACGAGTATATCTGTTCTATTATACAGAGGAAAGATTTTTATTTTTGTATATTTTGAAATAACTCAAAAACTACTCGGACGATTTTAATAATTCTTTCACAGTTAGAAAGGTAATTTATCTGTAAGTAACATAGGCTATATTTTTCATTTTTTTTAAATCTCACTTGGATGAAGTCGCGAGTAACAACTAGTAATTTATACTATGACAAAGAGACAAGTGTGTAGTTTTCCAACAGCAGGGCACATTCACGTAGATTTAAAACTTCCGCGTCAGATTCAACGTATTCGTACAATCTGCGATTCAAATGGAGTTTATCATTTGAGAAGGCAACAAAGCGAAGTGAAGTAGTGTCGCAAGTTTTCCGCACCTGACGCCTTCCCACAAATTGTAACCGCTCTGAACTTGCGACTCACCCATTGCTAACTTGGCCTTTTCATAATTAATTCTTTATTTGAAACAATTCAGACTGAACAGGCCGGCGAAGGCTGCCACTTAAGTTCCAACTGTGCCGAAGACTCGTCCATTTTTAATATCTACAAAAAGGACGCGTTAATATTTGATAAACCTATTTAAGACTGTGAATTTAAATTAAATAATTATCTCGGAATCTTCTTAAAGGAAATCTGTACTGGTTTTACTTTAAGCGAGGATACTACAGAGAATTATTCTTAAAAAACATGTCACTAATTAAATATTGCGTATCAAAATATATATACTTTATTACCGATATTAAATATGCATATTTACGTATCTTTAACTCTATTGATTTTTTAATAATTATCACATAACTCGTCACAGTATGTTACAGCGATTTTAATCGAACATTTGTCAATCCATGTTTAATAAACAACAATAAATCTGTTATTACTAATCACCAATTCAAAGTGTGAATTGCTGTCTTCAAATATTTCATTATTTAAAAACTTCCCCTATTAAACAGCCAAGTTCATCCGTCTGATCTTTGTTGTATTGTTTTATAATTAAATGAACGCCTACAACGAAGTTTTCGAGCCTAAGTTCCAAAACTTATTATTATTTCAATGCGTAAGTTAAATTAGAAATTTTAGCGAACTCACTCGGGCACCGTGGCAATGGAATCGAATAGAGAGAATTGCATTTAAATCGTTTATTGCTTTGAATTTGCGCAAACTTCGCTGCTATAATAGAAACAATGGTAAGTAACTTATGTTACACGTAATATATTAACAGTTAGGTGTACTATAACTGATTTAGTGTTATATAACCTACTAGCTAGTGCTCGCGAATTGTCTTCATAAGATTAAAAAATAACAGCCCATGTTACTCACTGATAACTTAGCTTTTTAATGGTGAAAGAATTTTTGAATCTCCACAACAACGATATAAAAAGGTCTGATTGTAAAACATACTTTGATAAAATCTCTTGTACAAGCGCAAAGCCTTACTTATTACTTATGATTAAATTCATAGCTCCGTTTGACCTCATACAATAAAATACAATTGAATAGCAGACATGTATAATCATAGTAGTTGACTAGTTGTTACGCTAATGGTAAATGAAGCCGAGGACTGCTATTATTTGTATCGATAAGGGCTGATTCAACGCAAAGCCACTCATTACTACAATAAATGTCATTCATTGAACAACTTGTGTATCAATTGCTCGATACCTTGTTTACGGTTTTGTAAACTACTAGCTGTTCCCGTGCGACTTCATCCGCATAAAATTATGAAAAAATTAGTTTATTGTTTACATGTGTCAAATTATCAATTGCAAATGTCAAAATGACATGATATTATGACCATGGCAACCTTGCTTCCTTAATGTTGGCAGCTTGTAGTTTATGGTCCTTTTCCAGGAATAGTTTGGATGGATACTACGTATCTCTATAACGATTTAACAGATCTCACAGACAACAGATATTTGACCCAGATGTTGAACATATAACTTATAGAACATATGATTTGTTTTTTTATAATTCCACGCGATCGATCACGAGTAAGAGCTAGTAAGCAATTTTAAATACAACTAATTATTAAGTTTCTCTTTTTAATTATTATTATTATCATTCAAGACAGTATTGCCATGATCGTTTCGATATTTAAGCGAATTTTGATAGACGCTTGCTCGTTTGTCATCTTATACTATGAAAAAAATCTGATAAGATATTCAATTTCATACTATTAATTATTATAGTGTTAGTTATTATAGTGTGAGTCTTTCACAATTAAAGTTCTAATTACTATCCATAGTTATCTTTTATGCTTGCGGTAAAATAACAATACAATTTGTCCTTTAACTGTATACATGTGAACTTAGTGGATTGAGCTTAGTCTTATCTGTTATTACGTCCAGTTTCGCTGCGAAATGTTTTGTACTGTATTTACTGTCCTCGTGATTTCGTTTGTATCTGCTTGTAATTCTAGTCTGAGCACAGTAGTTAATCTTCTAAACTTTAGGAATCGCCTTCATTGCAATCTAACATATTTAAATGCAATAATAACTTAAGGTGATTTCCTTACTTGTAAAAGCCAATACATGGACAGGTAGGTCAAGCTGTAAACGTCTAAGACTTAGTTCTACTGTCACTAAGTCCGTGTATGGCAGCCGTTGACAAAGATTACTGAAATTAAAGAACGGCAATGTATAAAATAATAACACTCCTTTAATAATTCAAACAATAACAAAACGTATTAAATTACAAATATATTTACGTATTAGAGTTTTGTTTGAAAAGACAGAGGATTTACAAAGATTGCTGGTATTCGTGTTATCCGTTTTACAACACATGCTCTTATGTTACTAGGGAAATAATTTCACAGCGCTTACAAATACAAAAGGTATACCGCAACCCTTATAATCCCTTTCTTTATACAATTTTATCCATCCTTTGCTTTGCCCTAATATTTATTATAAAATAAAATTGATAAAATTTACCACATGTATTGAAATTTATAACCATTTATGTGTAGAAAAAATATCGAAATAGATTTCTAAATTTATTGTATCTCTGATGAAAAAATTACGGAACAAATTTAGTGCTATAAGGTTCACAACATTGGAACAGAGGATTCAGAGGTGACGGCTGATAGAAATGTATGGAAGAGCAGCACATACTGTGCCGACCCTCCATATGGTAAAGGGCAAGTTGATGAACATTATCTAACCAATTTAATGAATACATAATGTTCACATGAACGTGAATTTAGACAATCCATCAGTAACCGTCGAAACACTTGACCGAACTTTCCTCTACTGAGTTCGCTCAACCGATGCCTGCAATTAATTCAAATAATTGCTTGTCATCTGTTGATTGTGCTCGCCGCGCACAAATCATTAGTCAAAACGAACCGTCCGCTCACGATCATGCCTGCGTTTACCTAATTTAATTATGTACTAATAAGTCAAATCCATAATCTCGAGCATGATTAACGCGTACGCCAGTTGCGATCCAAATAATTGACCTATTAATTATAATGTTAGTTCCATTATCTTGTATGCATATTAAATATATATTGTCTTATGACAAAATGTTTAACAGTGGTAGAGCCCGCTTTAACATCTTCGCACGAATGGGCCGGTTCGCGCGGAGTACCACGGCCACTCAAAGTGGGAGCAATTCCACGTTTCGACTGATGAGTGTGGTGCCGGCGGCCTAAATTTAGTCCTTTCCCTTTCCACCCTTTTCATAATAGGAATGGATAGGAAGGAAGAATGGACTTGACGGTGGAGTATACGGATAGGATAATTCCCCTGAATTATCCTATTTATGTGCGTCTCCCCTTCCGTGAATAAGGGTAGGCAAATATCTGCAATTGCGAATGTCTATGGGCAGCGGTCGCTTCGCCATTTCGGAGAATTCAGGCGTCCCGCTTTACATTGGATAGTTATGGCTATAAAAAAGTTACTTGAAGATCTTAAGCTGAACAAGAGCTGTTGCATTTCAAATTATTATTTCTATAAATCCGATATCATATATAAATTTACAAAATAGCTTCTGGAAATAAAATCGATACAACTATCTTACATCTCTGTCGCACAAACTACTGTGACACTATCGTGACGTATGAGGTAATTAATTCCGGTGAAAACGTTAATTCAGTAAATATCAATATTATGGAAGCGCGTAATCCGCATATGTACGTGAGGGAGCTGTAGTGAGAGAAGGAGACACGATTACGCCTGACAAGGCAATTAATAAGGGCAGATGGCGATTGAGCACGAGTCATCGCCTGACCGGTATTAATCATAGGCGCTTTCCTCAATTACGTGTCATATCGGATACCTTTTAAAAAGTTCATAACTTACGTGAAAGGTACACTAAAAATATTGACTATTTTTAGTGTACCGTTTGTATTAAATAAATTTATAAATGTTGTTAGTGTCACCTATACTATGACATGTCATATAACTACAATAAAATACGAAAGTTGAATTTCATGTCATTGTAATTATTATTGTTGTACAAATAATCTCGTTTTATTAACTAATCTAATAGTAAAGCGATTATTTAGTTCTATTATAAACCAATTAACACATTCTCGTTATAGTATCATAAATGCTTTTTTTTTACAAACCTATTTAGGTTATAGCAATAAGTATGAAGTCAATAGACTACTGATTTGGTACACGTAATTACTACACACATATCGGTCTCCTTAATGACATTTTACTTGCGTGATTGTCGCTGTCACGATGTCAAAGCATAGGGGAGGTGGTTAATTAAAACTTGTGGAACAGGACCACACGTCTTCATATTTGCTTGAGATAGGGACGGGTCAAACATTTGCATAGTGCTCTCGTCTATAATATATCTTTAGTATATAGACAAACCAACTACATCAAAACTATGTGGACACAACTTTAGTATAGTTATTGATAACTAGCTTTCGCCCGCGACTTCGTCTGCAGGTGATTAAATAATAATAAAAATGTAGCCTATGTTACTCACTGACAACGTAGCTTTGTAATGGTGTAAGAATTTTTGGAATCGGTCCAGTAGTTTTTGAGCCTATTCATTACAATCAAACAAAATTTTCCTCTTTATAATATTAGTATAGATTCATTCTACATCTATAACAGTTAGTAATAATCTATCACCGATAGGGAACGGTATCTACAGCTAGTCTTATTTCATTAACTAAGGGTTATTTGAAAATATTTTTATGTTTCGTAAGCTAGAATTAGTTATTCCGCTGTTAACCAAGCGCGACGCGCGTGCAGCACTAAATAGACTGAAGTGGCAATCAAAACTTGACTGGATACAACTTCGATGATACTTTAACTTTTAATAAATCTAAAGTGAAATAAAAAAAAATTATAAATTGCTCTTTACCATACATTTTAACATAGTCTCTGACGCATACACTTGTTATAAATTATATGCATACAAAACTGCTCGCTGTAAAATTTAATGAATAACATATTTTAAAAATAATTTTATAAGTTCGTAAAAATATTATAGGTTTTTTTCTTTTATGATACAGTTAACTGTAAAATGGATATACAAATATGTTCGTAAAGCTATCGATTTTAGGGTGTTTTTTTTTTAAATTGGTAACAGTTATCTACATTATTTTCTGTCATCAATACATATGACAGTGGTATACCAACAATGATTTTACAAACAATTTTTTTCAGATAATAATTGTTATATTTGCACTTGTATCTTATTCGATTCAATTCGTTAATATAAATTGCAGTAATAAACATAAATTAACACAGATAGCATCTCCCTTTTGATCCGATCGTTGTAAATTCGGTTTACTTGACTATAATCCCGTAAAGGGCGTCCACAAAACAATTTCATCATGCTCTGAATGGGTGAGAATTCACGGTCGCTTATCGGACACCTGTGGGAAGCGAACAAAACCGTACATTTGAAAGATAGCACTTAATACGATTGAATAGTCACACAAGTAATACATACCCTATTTAATTTATTAGTTGTATTCTAAATTTCAGGCACAAGCATTTTAAATTGAATTTTTCATAAACATTCGATAAGAGCGCGCACACGTAAAACTCAACTATCGCACAACTGTTTACGCTTCGATACCTATAACCTCATAGGAGATTCGCACACTATTGATTTTTAAATGTCCAACTAAACAGTTGAATTGACTGCAAAACAATGGACAATCTTACTGGCGCCTACTCTTACTCGCGTAACACTTACTAATATTATAAATGCGAAAGTTTTATTCTTAGAGTTTGTAGCCTAAACAGCTGAACGGATTTCGATGAAATTTGGCATAGATATAGAGGATAGTCTGGAAGAACACATAGGCTACTCACTTTTGTTTTTTTTAATACCACTCGTACGGAGTCGCGGGTGAAAACTAGTTTATTTACAAAAATAAGTGTAGTGTTTTATATGCTAATAAAGCAAGATATATTGCGTTACAAATCATGTATATCTTTGAAAATAGTTAAGAAATAAGATAATAGAAACGGGTATAAATAATAAAATATATTAATTTAGCTAATAATTTAACGTCTGATCTCCTAATCTCACAAAAGGAATGAATGAGTGATTAAAATATAACGTAATTAAGGATACCACAACGATAACAAAATTACGTGTCCATCTTCTGACGCAGGCTCCTACTTGACGTTGCTAAAGAGAATAACTTATACGGTATTCCCCGTAATAAATTCTGAATCCCATAAAGAAGATTATATTCCTAAAAGAGGATTACACTTATTGGATTACTTATTTCATTTCGAATATATTACGAATATTGTTAAATATTTTTTAATTATAAAACTGACTTATTCTCAATTCATTTTTAATTTTTATCGACAGTGATTTAAATTATTGGCCTTTGACATACATTACAAGGATGGGCTTATAATTTTTACATCTCAAATATTATAAACTATCTTTCGCCCGCTACTCCGTCCGCACGGAATTAAAAAAAAAGTGACTAGCCTTTTATGTACTTCCAGACTAACCTCTACATCTATGCCAAATTTCATCGAGATCCATTCAAGTTTAGGCTACAAACTCTACCAAACATCCATCCATCCATCTAAACATTCTCATTTATATTATTAATAAATTAGTAAGAATGTTTATAGAAAAAAAAACTGCACCAATTTTTATTGAACAGTTAAAAATTGTTACAGCTAAAATATTAATTAAGACATTATTTCTTTCTTATTATTATTTGTATGTAGCTATTAATTTTTTTATTCGATCAATTTCTGAAGCTCATAATTTTACATGTATTCAAAGGATTCAATGAAAATCCTCAGGATACCAGTTCATCATACGGCTGCTGCGTTCCGACACTCGGCTTTGCGATATGATAAAGTACCTATTCAGGTATTTTATCGTTAAAATATATTATTACACAACGCATAGCGTCGCCTTAATATATCACCTCACAGCCGGAGCTCACACAAGCTGGGATTCGGGTGAATTATTAATTAGTTTGATTTAATGATGTTAGAAATTACAGCTTTGCATGATTTTTTTATAATATTATCTGAAAAAAATGTTCTGGTCATTATTAAAAGATCATTAAAATTAAATTGAAAGTATTCTTATTGTTTCAATTATTTTTACTGATATATAACTAATATTATAAATGCGAAAGTTTAGATGGATGAATACTTATTAGAGTTTGTAGCATAAACTGCTGAACGGATCACGATTAAATTTGGCACAAATATTTATCTGATAACAGTCTGGAAGAATACATAGGCTACTTTCTTTTGTTTTTTGTATTACCACTCGAACAGTCGCGAACTGCTAACATAAAGATAGATTTACATTGTCTGTTGGATGTAAGGTTTCATTACGTATTCCTTAATCCATTGTGGTTTTTAGGACTAAGAAATTAATAATTTATAAGATGCAAAAACAACGACTTGTGTAATATAAACCTTCAGACGCAGTAACAATGGTTACCTCATTTTAACATAATACTCTTGTCTTATAAAACAAAGAATATTTTAATTTTTTTCTTTTACTCAAATTGTGTTTATTATACTAGAGCTTCTTAAGTTATTTTTTACGCTGGTAGATCATTTTTATTCTGTTATAATATAAACAGACATTAAAAATATATAGACTAGACATAATGAACAAAATTATTTCACCGGTACTTGTATCGTCTAAATCTTTTGATATAAAATACACTAAATAGTGTAACAAAATAAAATTTATACATTTAAACATTATTAAATGACACCTATTGGCAATTAATTTAAACATAATTAAATATATGGACATATAGAATCTATAACTAGTGAGCGTTAGTGAGAAATATCTCAAGTTGACACTTTGTCTATGCCTACTCTATATAACTTTGTATCTCTTTGAATATAAAACATTTTTTCTTACAAACTTACTGATGTATAAAATGAATTTTAACTCCATTAAAATCTTTAATGTAAAACTTTAACAATGGATTTCAAAAATCATTTGATTGCAATTCTTTTTGTCGAAATATCATTTTTAAATCTGAATAAAAAAGCAATTCATTTTACATTGGCAACATCCAAAATCACTAGAATGGTTTGCGCTTGTAGATAGATTAAAAGCTGCATCATCCAAATTGAAATATTATCTTTTTTGCCTCTCTTTTGATGTGGAACAAATTGCAGTTTATTTCAATAATCTATCGAACTACTATCGCATCTTTTCACTCGTTGTCAGATTCATACATTTTAATGCAAAAAAATTATACTATGACTAATCTTACTTCTGACTATTATTATCATTGTTATTATATAAATTATAAATGCGAAAGTTTAGATGTGTGGATGGATGGATGTTTGTTAGAGTTTGTAGCCTAACAAACATCCATCTAAACTTTCGCATTCATAATATTAGTATGAAGTATGATAAAAATCGAAAAAAAGGATATTTTCATGACTTCATGTAAAGTTAATTGTCATGTTAATTTGTACAGAAAACGAATAAGAGCAGTGCATTACCTTAGTTCTATGATAACCTATTTTGTACAGGTTTTTCGATATAAAGATAGTCCATCAAAATCTGATTTATGGGTACAAGTTTTATAGCCTATGCGTTGTCATATCGCGGAAGAATTTAGAACTTATTTCTTTACGTACATTAAAAATGATGTAACGAAATCGAATAAAGCGCTTTTAAGGATTGTATTATTCCTGGTTAGGTTATAGATCATAATTTTTATCGCATTAACCCTGCTTACATTGAATTAACATTACATCGTTTCTTTTTCTTTTTAACGATTCATTTTTATTCCATTCAGTTGGCACGATTCCTCACAATTTAACTATTACAAATTAAAAAAATAAAAGTTATTCGAAAGCGCGAACACGGTCCAGGTATGTTTGAAGAGACGTCGAGATGAGAACTGCAGATAAAAAACAGTTTTGATAATTAATACAGGTTCATTAAAATCTTTGTGGACTCTTTAAAATGATCTAAACAAATTATAATGAACGACAAATTTTTCGGTACTACATTTTTATTCATTTATTCTTATTACTTAAACCGTTGATTGTGAAATAACCACCGGTTATTTAACTTGAATTAAAATTTGGAATTCAAGTTTGCAGAATTTTAAACCTGTACAGTTACGAACAAAATTATAATAAAAATGTAGAATCCTCATTTAATATTTCACTTTCTTTTGACAAAAGTAAAATAGCCCAAAACAGCTCATTAGTAAATTATTCGAACAGAGAAAACTTCTAAAATCAGTTAAATTTTGGCGATTATAAGAAGTACTCGAGAAAGTCATGCAACTAATGAAAGAAAATACATTTTAAGTGCGCATTAAATCAAGAGTACGGCCCGCAGAAGTACGTGGAGTAAAGAGCATTTAATTTAATAAATGTATGTAGTTGTGAAACTTTTATAAACGCGAATGAACATAAATTAAGTAAGAAGATTTTTATTATGCTTTTCTTATCGTCAATAGACAATTAAAAGAAAAAACTGTTTTTAAACGAACTTAACGCACATCAAGCCTACAACCAAACTCGTCAACAATGAAATTATTTAGTTAGTGCAAATGGATAACACTCGTTCTGTTTTAGCGTTTTAGGATGTAAATTGGTGATTGGCTCAACTAAATATAAAGGTAATAGTCGAGTAACTTTCCGACTACCAACACTTTGGGATATCTAGGAATGGCAAACCCGGAGTTACTGCAACATACGCATCGCGTACCGACTTTGTACATTGTAGGCGTGCGGTATCGGAATTATTGTCCTAGATAAATAAAGCAATTAGATTTTTTTATAATTTAAAGTGGCAAACTAGCAAGCCACCTGAATCCACTGAAATGGAAAGCGACCGCTGCCCATAAACATCTGCAACTGTAGATGCGTTGCCTACTATTAATTGACGGAGGAGGAGACGCACAAAAGAGGACATTTTCTCTTCATATGCATTTCCTCCACCGTCAAATCCACTTTTCCTTTCCTTTCCTCTTAATGAAAGGGTGGAAAGGAAAAAGGACTAAAATTGGGCCTCCGGCACCACACTCATCAGACGAAACGCGGAATTGCTTCCACTTCACGCCTGTTATCTGTGAGGTCGTGGGATTACACCGGGCGAGCCGAACCATTCGTGCGAAGATGTTAAAGCGGGCTCTACCACAGTTAAGATAAGAGTACAATCACATATTTCTTTTAATATTAGAGAGAAACGTTAACGGATAAAGATAGCGATATCGAATTAGCCCTGTTTATAACTTTTATATCGTCTTAATTTCTTGGTCGTGTCTTAAGTGAGACTAGTGAATTTAAATTAATTAATATAAGTACAAACCGAGGCGAGGGGCGCAAGTCGCAGGCACTCGGCAAGGTGTTATGCGGCACGTGTTCTCCACACCAAAACTTTGAGCTACAAATTTAGTTCACTTGAGATTAACTTGAGCAGCTCTGCTAAATAATTTAATCATATCACTTTCATATTAATGCTTTCACTTAGATGAAAAATATAGATTTCATTTCCACCTTCTTCTTGTTGAATAACAACTATCTGTTCCTTTCATTTGTTTTTGTATACAGGTACTAATGCTTTGGAAAGCTGAGTCTAAATTTACAAGTATGTAATCTACCGCTACGACTACAGTAAATACTAATTGTACTTTATACTTTATTATGTACTATGCTCACTGGACTGGACAATAATTATAATGATATACAAAACAACCGTCAGCAAGGAGGTGTTGCCACTATACTTGTCAGATATGAAAACATGTCACATGGCTATCAACGTGGACCCATAAAATACAAGCCAATACAACAACTGTATCCATTGGTTTTTCGACAACACATTTAAGTCGGAAATGGAGGCGATAACAAACCCTACATTATCTAATTTCTTTACTAAATTATATCTTTCTTGCTATCTTTTAGCTAGATTGTAGTTGCAGTATAAATGTACCGCAATAAATTATTTCAAACTACATGTTTTCAAATTCTACGAGCACGCGTGATTACATTTCCGTAGAAGCGTACAGCGTATTTATCTGCCTGTAAAACCTTCAACATAAACGTTATCGCACTTGCAATAAAAGCTTAAGGAATACCCCAATTATAGTATGTATTAGTGGTACAAATAAAAAGTAGAATTTAATGTAAAAATTCATATAAAATGTGATTTTTTAAATGTTATTGTAGCGTTAGTTTCGTAAGAATAATGAAATCTTTGCCTATAAGTTTGCGTTATCATTTTTATTAGTTATTATTTCAAGTTCATTTAGTCTATATACTCACTATAAAGTGAAAATATGTAACTTTAAGCCGCAATAGTCTAATGGTTTTAGGGTACGGACTACCGATCTTGAGGTCAAAGGTTTGTATCCCGGTATTTCACTATTGTCGTGAATCATATCCTAGCAAAAGCCTATAGCTTAGTCTGAATGATTAAAGAAGATATTTGAAAATAAAGAAAATTCTGTTTAAATTCTTATTTAAAAAAAATGCTATTATATTATATTTCTTGTTCGTAATAGAAAATAATTTTCACTTCAATTTAATTTATAATCACTCAAGCTCAAATAGCTTTGAGAGTTTAATGAATGGCAAGTTAAGTGAAAGACGTAAGACCTCATTAACCGATGTTTCATATTCACTCTAATCAGATGTGACAGCTACGATCGAATTACATTGAATAATATACAATGTTAATTTCAGTCACATTATTGGATTAAAAACTAAGTACTGATCTTTTGTGTAGGTTTTTTTCTAAGCTAAGTAAAAAACAAGTGTGAAGATACACACAGATCATGATTAAACGAATTAAAGACAGGCTCTACTTATGGTTGATCTTCGGGTGCAGGCACCGACTAGTTTCGAAACCATCGGGGGTCCTTCTTCAGGGCGAGTACTTCATTTGTTTTCTTCGAAGTCGCGTCTCGCCTCGCTAGGCGGTGACGTCACCCGAAGATTAAACGTGAGATGAGCCATCTTTGATTCGTTTTTTTTTTAATAAAATAAAAAAATTGAATCAATTGAAAGATCATGAATATGTTAGTAAAATTCTTCCCTTACTTATTCATTCATACACTTTAAAGAAACTTCCATATAAAAAGTACTAAGTAAAAAATTTAAAAACACAAGGCTCTCTTGTTTTAACAGAAAAATCACGTGGTACTTTAAGCTTAGAGCTTGCGGCTTTTGAACCTCAGTGTCGCAGCCCGAGACCACACTTGACCCACTCTCGCAAATTTACGGCCGACGGCCGGCGTTTTTAAGAACACTGTTATCAGAAACAGAAACAAAATCCTTCTTATGTCTATTTGTTAAATTATTAACTTGTTAAATAAAACTGACGTGTTTTTTACATATCATATTAATATTATAAATGATAAAATTTATATGGATTATCAGAGTTTGTACCCTAAACGGCTAAACAGATTTGAATAAAAATTATCAATAGAACGTTGTAAAATACAAAAGCTATTTTGTGTACTTTTAAGTCCACTCGGAAGAGTTGGGGGCAAAATCCAGTAATACATAAAATAAGCGATTTTACATAGTATATTCACGTAAATAAGATTGGGAACCTAGAAGCTATAAGTCGAAAATTACTGCTAAAATCTACATGGACATAATGTTATTTTTTCTTTATTTAAGACATGCTGTTGCTGAAATAAAAAAAATCATATTACACACATCGTGTACGTGTTTCTGAAGTAGTAGTAACCTTACAGTTATTCTGAAATATACGTAAACTATGAACTATAAATTTTTGCTAGTAAAATGTAAACTTTTTACCTTTGTTTGTAAAGTTATAATTTTTATTTCACCTGTAATTTCTTCTTTTAGTAGAAACGTAGTGGAATTTAGCCATTAGGTATAAATAAAGTGCGGTATAAAGAACGGTGTCCACATAGAGGGACATTTATCATTTTTATCGCTCTTATTCGTCTGGAGCGTTTATTCATTGCTCACCTATTGTGCACCATGTATGATGATTTGCCTCCAATTGCTTCGTGCTACAGTTGGGAATGCATAAAATATTTCTTACTTTTGTTAGTTAAAACTTATTACCAGTAATCTATACTTACCAGCTTAAATTATCTTATCTTATGGCCAATTTCTGAGGTATTTAACCATTCGTTAGTGTTTTTGGTTTTTAACATGTGACACGTTTATGAACTACGTAACTTAAGTTTTATTCCTTTGAAACTTGGTTCAACTAAACATTAATGAATCACTAAGTATGGATAAGATAAATAAAAACTTCAGAAACCCAGTATTAGTCTGATTATGTTATCTTTACTAATAAAGAGAAAAGATTTGTATTTTTGTATGTATTGAAGTAACTAGTCGAGTTACTAAAGTTAAAAAGGTATTTCAGCTTTGAGTAACATAGGCTATATTTTATTACTATCTTCGCCCGTGGCTTCGTCAGCGTAGAATTCAAAAAAATAGATTTGCTTATGTGTTCTTCCAGACAATACTGCAAATACATGCCAAATTTCATTCAGTTCAGGCGTTTGGGCTACAGACCTTAACAAACATCCATCTATCCATCTAAACTTTCGCATTTATAATATTAGTGTGAAGTAAGAAGTAAGATTATTTTTTAATTTCCTGCGGGCGAAGTCGCGGCTAACAGCTAGTGAATTATAAATAGACATATAATACGTGCTTGTAGAATCCATCTATATAATTGTATATGCGTTGTTTTTAGTTTTTAAATACAGAGAATTTTAAATGTGGTATATTTTGAAGGAGGCAATGTATTGCTTTAATAATTCAGCTTTATTGTACATATCGCCCACCCTTTGCTATATTTATGACTTACCTTCGTTGTTTCTAACACATCTGCTTGACATATATCACAATGGAGAGCGTTATAAACAACACCCCTGTATATCAGTATAAACCAAGTGACATCGCACACGTTGTGAACAATTTGAAGCAACAGTTAATTAGTTCAGGAATACAAAAATTATTCCGTTTTACCTTTTTAGGGCTGTCAGTTTTCGATAAAGTTCACATGTAGACTATCTACATCGATAGTGTACACTCAAGCCTAGATTAGGGCTGCCTATTTACATATGAAATACATACATGTGAAAATTCATCTTTGTTTAAAAACTCCTATAGCATCTGAAAACAAGGTGAGTTATTTTTAAGTCAACACACAATTAATAGCATCATAAAGCATTAGTCTTAAAAACTTTAACTTTTCTATTTCATAAATTCTCTCTGTTAATTATCCAATGTATACTAATATAATAAAACGTAAACACACATTTCTTTGTTGCCTAAGACGTCAGCAATTCAGCATAATTTTGAATAACTCTTTATTAATAAAATGCCCTACAGTTACGTCACGCTTTAGGATATATATTTTCACGCCATTAAACTTAGGGGGTAAATATTTTGGATAAAAACCCTAATGAGGGAAAGAGACCATAAGTTGCTGCCAACATCAAGGAAGCAAGATTGCCATTGTAAGGTAATTGATATTTTGACATTTGCAACTGAGAGTTTGACAAATGTAAACAATAAAATAAAGGATTTATAACTTCATGCGGATGAAGCCGCACGGGAACAGCTAGTATTAAATAATTAGACAGACTGGATAACGGAATAATTAATAATTAACGCGAGAATCGTTTTAACAAATGACTTAACCTCGATATGTTAAGTAAGGGCGTAAGGTGAGATTTGATTATTTACAAATATCTACCGTTAATAAATTATGAAATTTACATTATTGGCGCATACTGTAATTCTTTCAATTAACTAGCAAGATTTCTACATACAATATTTTGTAATCAAACAAAAACACGCAAGTCTTCATACAAAGCATGTGCAATGGGTAAGCAATAAATAAACGGTTGGTTCAAGTGAAAGCGATAAAAATGATATACGCCTCGACGCGGACACCGCTACAACATTATCTATAACGCGCAAAAATTCTTACTAATATTTCGTTTTGTCTTTTACATATAAACAGACAAGAGTTTTAGCTAAAGTCTGTGAAATTGACTCGTTTAATTTTCACTTAATCCTGGGAAACTTCATCATACATTTGCTACGGTTACATGCTCGTAACTGTTTCCGTAGCACATCTACGTTACTGCTTGTTTTTTAGGAAATGAGTTGTTTTAACTAGCAAGAAGTGTAAGCTAGTATGTATAATTATTATTTTAGTACCTTGTATATAAGTGGTAGTAAATCATTAGTTTGTTATCTAAAATTTCGATTTTATTATGATTATTTTCGATTTGTAACAGTTAACTTCAGTCTGATTTAGAATTGTAGTAATAAACATAATATCATAACAAAAGAAAATTAATATTAGATTTTACATTTACATAAAATATACATTTGATAAACTCGGAATACAGGAAACAATTATATTTATAGAGCGATTAATAAAGAACAATGCCTTATCGCTTGTTAGACATTTGCATTTTTACGAAAGTAATCTAAGTGCAAATTTTCTTCACATTCAAATCAGTCCCCAACAAAATATGTTAATTTCAGATAATATAATCACTTGATTCTAATATAAGGTTTTCAATTGAAAATTAGATGAAGATAAAACAGTTTTAATAAAAAACTTAAAACTAGAAACATAAAAGCTTTTTACAATATGCGAGAATATTAAGTTCTTTCTGTCCCTATTCTAATAGTAATTACATTTTGTTTAATTCAATGTTACTTAATTCATATTAATTTATGACCGAGAACTTTCTAGAATTCTAGATCATTTC
Organism: Papilio polytes; assembly: GCF_000836215.1. NCBI lineage: Eukaryota > Metazoa > Arthropoda > Insecta > Lepidoptera > Papilionidae > Papilio > Papilio polytes. The sequence goes on from NW_013527915.1 coordinate 1,143,487, forward strand.
AGATATACCACAGCTAATTACAAGAGCGTTTGAATATTTTCCGTATAGTTGCGAGTTGGCAATATTTACGTGGCTTCCATTAAAATGATTTGATATTCAAAGGAGAGACGAAGTAAAGAATACTTATGTTGGTACCATTATTTTCCTTCTATCTACACTACTATAATAAAGCGTAAACACACACTTATTTGTTGCCTAAGATGTCAGTAGTTACAGCATATTTTTGAATAATTCTTTTTTTAATAAAAAGCCCTACGCTTACGCATGTTTTAGGCTATATATTTCCACGCCATTAAACTTGCGGGATAAATATTTTAGATAAAAACCCTGATGTGGGAAAGAGACCATAAGTTGCTGCCAACATCAAGGAAGTAAAATTGCCATGCTTTGTCATATGTCATATCATTTTGACATTTGCAATTGAATTTGACAAATGGAATCAATAAAACGATTTCCATAATTTCATGCGAATGAAGTCGCACGGGGACAGCTAGTTTAGTTATAAACTACGCATAACATTTAAACCAGTTGTCGTTTATAATTTGGGTAAAATTTATTTGCAAATATGTAAAATATTTGTCCAGATAAATTATTCTCGAACGACATAAACTTTTACAAGGCCGAATTATTATCAACTTTAGTTATGTGTTTATGCGATATATTTAACCCTTAGTGTAATTAAACAGGCAGTTTGTGTTATAAAACAAATGTCACTAAGTACAATGGGTGGGCAATAAATAAAACGATTGCGCTTAGTGTTAGCGACAAAATGATAAATGTGCTACGATGTGGCCACTGCCCCGCGACTTAATTTGTACGCCAAATATATTGCGTTTTAAAGGTTATTACTTTACGTTTATAGCTTCAAGCTCATTTTTATATATACAGTACATAAGAATTTATATCTTTGTGTTTATTTAAAACCAATCAAAACAATAAACGTCTTAAATCATTGCTTACTTGAACTTTAATTTTGATTTTGTGATATTTTATTTTTGTATCGTTATATTTAAAAAACAGTAAAATTAAATGTTCAATTAACGAATTATTACTGAAGAGAAACTTAAGAACTGGCATTTTAGTAAAAATAAATAAATTTTGACTTAACTATTTTGCAGTTAGCTTTTATTTTACGATGTTTATATTTAGAATTTATTCGTGTACCGTTGGCCAAATTTTTTGGGTTAAAAAACGTGTTATTAGAACTCGTTTGGGAATATCAGATTTATTGATGTGGGCGGGGAAAATCGTTTAGTGACCAATAAATTTTATACACGGCTGCGAGTGTTGGTACTCGTTTACGATTCCGCCCCGACCGCAGTGATACTGCCTGTGTAAATTGGATATGGCCTACATATTGTATACTATACCGGACTATAACGAATGCTTTCAAATTTTCGTTAATTGAATTTTTAAATAAAAAACCTTTTATTTCAACCAAATAAATACGAATTTGTCTTTGCAATCAAAACTATCGCGATGAAGTAACTTACAGATTAAAAGCGTATAGCCAAATGGTTAAAGATACGAATTTCCAAAATGGTTGTTAGTTCGAATCCTGCTATCCTAAACATAATTCTACCACAAGCCTAGCTTTGTTGGAGTAATACAAGGAAGATTAGTAAAGTACCACACTTAAAGAAATCTTTTTTAAATTACCAAAATAAAACCTAAAATGGGCATGCACGGATGTTAAAAAAATTAGAGATTGGACTGTGTTAAATGCAAATCTATATTTTCTCTCTACACAAAGTCAAGTTAAAAACCAACAACATTTCACTTAGTCAATTCTGGTTGTGAAAACTAATCAAACAAAAGCATACATGTTTCGAAAACCATTTCGTCGTCGTCGGAAGAAAGCATCGTTTTAGTCAATAATTTTCATAGAGAATGTTCCGGTATTTGTATTTTATAATTTGATTCGTCAGCTCTGATCCGGCTCACGTACAAGTAAAACGTAGCTCGTGCTCTGAGTACAAAACGTTACAATAAGTTGACACATTTCAAAAGACCCTGAGACTTATTTAATTATATTGAAAAATGGTGACCTAATTTAGTTAAACATACTTCTTAAGAGCCTCGGTGGCTCAACGGTTTGAACACTTGAATTGTAATCTACAGGTCTTGGGTTCGATTCTTGTCATGTACCAATATGATTTTCGTTTTTTCATATGTACATAATTTACCCGACGTTCATACGGTGAAGGAAAACATCGTGATGCAACCTGTACATATCGGCGAAGAAATTCAAAGATATGTGTGAAGTCAACCAACCCGCACTTAGCCAGCGTGGTTGACTATGGCCTAGTCACCCCGTATTAGGGTAGGATCCGAGCCCCTCAGTGGAGACGTATAGTGAGCTGGTGATGATACTTCTTAACATTTAACTACCTACCTATTTAGTACTGGAGGTGATAATTATGATTAGCAAAATCTCTAAGCTAAGATAAATACCAAAAGATATTTATATTACTCATTTTTCTCAACAATTCATGACTTGTAGCACCAAATAATAATGAGAGCACTTACTTAATAGCAAGACAAAAGTACAGAGCTAACTATACCTTCTATACAAATATAAAAACTCGAAAAATATTACATAATAGTTTGAATCTGTCCAAAATACAGATTTGTCATTCAGTAGCGTAAAAACAAAAGCGGCGAACTTTTTTATGACATTATTGACCTATTTTACTTCATATCTTTGTTTCCAACCACTGGCGGCACTGAATAGTGAACGAACAAAAAACTGTATTCCTTTCATGTATAAATTTTGGAGATTTCACTACCTTTTTCTACCGAAAATACAGATTTCTCTCATAAATATTTAACAATTACTAAAATAAAACAATTAAGGTGCACGTTTGGTGCCAAATTTGTTTTAAGACCGGTGTAATGCAGCAAACTAACTGCAATGCTGATTTTCTGATATATCAACAGACGACCACGTAATATCTTCAAGGGCAATGGACAAAGCAAAAAAATGTACGGTATTTTTGCTTTATTGCTATAAAGCTGAAAGTCCGCAATTGTCGTTTATATTTGATCTGCATAAAACATGATAAGGTACCTTTTAGATCATCTTCATAGTCTTTTCATGTTCTTAAGCATCATACTAGCGTGTTTTAATGTGCTACCAACGCCATCTATTGAAAAACAATAATTCATTTTAGGGAAATCGCTATTTCATTTCAATTGTTTTTCTTGATTTGCCATGATATTTTACTCCTTGCATTGGTATCCTAATATATGAAAATGACCGAATTTAAATTGTACAAACGTACATATACCTGCATCGAACAACGAATTTCGACCAAAAGGTCGTAAAATTACACCTAAATGTTTCTTCATACAAATATGCACCTTAACATCATGTAATAATGTCGACATTAGTGCAAATCTGATGGGTGCAGTTGGGCTATTTTAGTTATGGTACATAGTAATAGGACTTGTATTTGTAGCCTGTGATAACGGCACACGAGCCGGTAGTAGAACCTGTTGATGATAAGCTAGTTAGCTAGCGAAAATAGATTATGCTTTGAATTTGGCACCGTCGCCGCATGCAACGGCCATATGAGATATGTGGAACCTTATTCGTGGAATATTTCGCATATAATGTGTGCCTGAATTCTAACTAAAAGAGGCACATTCAAACTACCATAATGCGGTACATTGCATTTGGCAAACATTTTAGGTACTCTGTTACTTTGTTATGTTGATTTTTTCAATTCAATTAATTTTGTACAGCATATATATGTTTTTATTGAGCGTTAAAGTGTTGACAAAATCAAGATAATTATTTCACAAAAGTCATGAAGTTTGTTAAGTGGTATCTCAGATGAAAATTCTTCAATAAATTAATCTTATAGTATAATTTATTGTTATCGATCGTTGCTATAATAAAAATAGTAAACATTAGTAATTTGACCAGTGTGAATGTTAAAGATATAAATGTAAAAATATGTAAGACAAAGTATCTCAGTCTGGCCCCTCCTAACATTTACCTTACGGAAAAAAGAAATTTCAGAAATGACTCGACGCATAAAAATATGATAAAAGGAAATGTGTAGTGCACCCCATAAGCCTTTTATGAAATCGTTAATGACCGTGTTGATGGCGCCCCGGCTTTCAAGTGTTTCGTATGAACTTCTTCATGGCTTTTATGTATTTTAAAATGTCTGTTATTATAGCAACCTTTTTATTATTGCTTATTACAAAGGCAACATTATTTCCTTTTCATTATTAATACCGTAATTGTTGCTATTACAATTTTTATTGCTAACGTATTAACCTAATAGGAAGAGCTAGTTATCATTTACTGGAATCACTAGTTAGTAAAGGAAATATTTCTCAAAATTGTAATAAAGTAAATTGAAAAGATTATACGTCACCTAATAATATAGAAACCCAGATTTACTAACTCATATATCATCTAAAACACTTGAAAACGCGCGTTAAATGGATTCTATTTATTACTGTAGAATTAAAAAATAATAATCACTCCGTCTCGGCGGGTCCGCACTTGACATTAGCAAGTTTTAATTGCCACACTCCGCGCCTCTCGCGGTCGGAGCGCGGAAGAGCACGCCTCTTGCAAAAACTATCCGCAGAGACACATTTAGCGCGAACTGTAACATACACGTGAACAGCCCCGTCTAGTTACCCTAATGAAGGTTCTCGCTTATAATGACCACTTCACGTTCAAGATTTCCACCGCAGTAATCAACTGAATAACAATGAACATTTCTATGTTCGCCACCAGCAGCGTTGCGCGATTTACTCGCTTTTTATTTCAAGTGCTACGTTTATTGTCCGTAGAACTGAAGTAACAACTAACTTGTACGTACTTTACACATTGACAATAATATAAAGCATTAAAGTTAATAGCTTCACTACGAACATGTTTTTTCTAGACCAGTGCTAAGCTACGTCATATTTATCATAATGCGATTTGAAACGGCTGGAATCGGATTGTTAACACAAAGCTTGAAAACAAAAATGAAAGTATTTTACAATCTCTAATACACAACCGCATCTCTTTATCAGTGAAGATTGTTACTTTTTATACAAAAATGTCCAGTAGAAAATACAAAATAACAAATCTACAGACTAAATTGCATCCTTAAACGCTCGGCGCCTCCAAAATTACATCCGTACTCACAGCTTCAAAAGAAATGAACAGCATTGAATAAATAACAGTAAGTTTAAAGCGTCGATATTACATACTGCAATGACCGAGGCACGCATTTAAAAAAAATGACTCGGCTTACGTTTGAGAGCGGGAGAGCGGAAGGCACCCGGAAAAGGCGAGAGGCAAGGGGGGATGGGTCGGGGGAGGCGTAGTTTATGGACCGAACTGATACCAGGGACCCAGGAAAGTGCTCCAGCTTACGTTTAGGATTTGTGTGTGCAAGGTATTTACATGGAATTTTCTCTTAAAATAAAAGGTGAAAATTTATCACCACGACAGAGAATATAAACGTCAGAATAATTCTTTCCGAATAACCTCGGATTGTACCACTTGCTCCACAATCGCGAATTTTGTGTTACTATGTTGTGTCAAATTTTTACACCCGTTTATTAATTTACTGGAGGAAAATATCTCTCGTTTTCCTGTTTGTTCAAAATCATGAAAATAACGTATTACTTTGTATGTTTATCGACAATAAGTTTCGATGTAGCTATCAGGCGTTAAATTGGTCATTGGTCACAGCGATTTCGTTGTTAGTGGTGTAATGGCAGGGCAAGAGGGCAGTCGCAGGACGCGGGGGCGCGGGCGAGGGCGGCCGGGTCCTGCGGCAGACATGACTTATTACAACCGCCAGGATACAACCCTATTTCGGTCCTAATGACGACGCCTCGTATAGGGGCCTTAATTTCGACGCCCCACGATTTTTATTAACGCCTTCAAGTAGCGTGCAATTTGGGACCGTCGACTTTATTGTGGTTGGGTATCGTTGCCGATTAATTTGTAGTTTTTGCCCTTTCCAACGTTCTGATTAATACAATGCCAACGAGGAAACTTATTATTTATATGTCCCCACGCTGTTGGATACTTATGGACTTATTGTACGATTAGTTACGTCGCTTTTCCGACTTTCTTGTTTGTTGATAAAATAAACATACGAGTAGCAACGCTAGGTATACACTACTGTTGAAACTGTTTACAAACATTGCACTTTTATATACTAAAAACAAATGTAAAAAAGATTAAATCGAGTTATAAAAATAATCATTTCATTGCACTGAAACTCGACAAAAGTTGTGACCTAAATCCTTACATTTCTTTTGTTTTCGCATCTACTCTCAAAACACCTTCACGTAATTCCACTAACAAAGAATACGTAAGCCATGAAAAGAAGGTCAGTAAAATGTTACGCGAATTATGGGGCGTTTCAGCATTGCTTTATGCATTGTACGGCGGGTAAAGGCCAAAACAAGGGTAACTCCTGCAACGTACATACGTACCGAAATTTCAAATTGGAAATGGGGTTTTTAATAGGAGATAGGATATTAAAAGGAAAGGAGATAGTAGGTACAGAACCATTTCAAATATCCGTGGATGAAGTAAGTAGTTTTACGAAAAAAATCACTTCATAAAACAACATTTGGGTAAAAATATCAACGCCACAGAATTTTAAAAAAATTTGTGAGTTAAACATAGATAACATTAATTTATTTTAAGTCACTGTGACAGATTAAAAACTTAAGTAGACATATTTTAACATTAGATCTAAGTATAAAAATAACGAAGAACATATATCATTAATGTTAATGACATGAAGCCGCTACTTAGAGAGAACAGAACATATTTTGTAAAAACAACTAGAGAAAATCCCCTTGGCCGCTTTAAGCCACGACCGCATCAAAAGATAGTGCACGCTTTGCGGACAGTGGTATATCTTTCCATTTATTCGCATTCTATTTCAACATGTAAGATTATAAATGTTGCTATAATGCGCTATTCAGAGCACACTATCATCGAGATTAGAGTTCTCGAAGCGGACAACCGACCTTTAGATTATTTGCTAATGAAACGGGTTTCATCGTAGGGGAGTGATATTCCCCCTGATCCGATGAATGCCTGACTTGATGAGGTCAGTGCGGCATCGAGAAACTTCTACGCAGTATATCTAAACAATCTCTTGCGGATTAACGCGGGCTTAAAACTTATTTTGTTCCATCTCACCTTTGAATGGGTTCCTTCTTTCTCTTATAATTTCATCAATTTCAGATTAATAATAAAAGTAGCTTTCGCTCGCGATTCCGTCTGTGTGGAATAAAAAAAGAACAAATACAAATGACCTATGTGTTCTTTCAGACTATACACATGTAGCAAATTTCATCGAGATCCGTTCAGAACTTTAGGCTACAAAATCTAACAAACATCCCTCCTTCTTTTTTACTTTCGCATTTATAATATTAGTTAAAAGTAAGATGTCCAGAGATTACCTTGCTCTATCCTTAAATTAAACTGCACTCTAAAATAAAGTTACCCTAGAGTATACAAATTAAGAGTTAATTGTACATAAAATAGTACGTTTCGAATACAATATTCAAGTAATGCAGTTTTACATAGCGAATGTACATATAAACAAAGTTTACAATGCAAATTTATTCTGGTTACGGGATTAACGCTTCATCATGAAGGCCTTGCAGTAATTATGTTAGTCCGGATTACGGATGCACCGGCGAATATACGATACATGTTCTACGCCCTAATTACACAATTTAATATTAAAATTCAACGTTATGAAGCTTTTAGAATAGATACCGTAATAGAGAAAGTAAACAGCAATTAACCATACTTAAATTTAAAAAATAAACTTGTTTAAATATAATCGAGAAAAATATAAATCGAACGTCTACTCGTCAAAATTAGCTCATACCTTTAGCCTTCAGACAATTACAATCTCTCATTTGTTTTTTTTTTCAGCAGAAAAAAATGGAGAAGAAAGTAAAAACGACTAATGAAATTGTACTTCTACTCATGATAGAATTCAAATATAGTGTAGAATCAAAATAAGGTGGAATGTAGAACTTAAAGACATGGGTGAATGCCAAATCTCAAGTTGACGAGGGAAGGAAAATGATGGAGAATAATAAGGTGACCTAATCACACCACAAATGAAAAAAATCTTTAATGGATATTCTATTATAATATTTTTTACCGTCTTCCCAAAAGAAGGCGGAACTCAATTCATCTGTATGTTTTTTTATGTGTGTTACGGCATAACTCCGCCCCTGGTAGACCCATTTTGAAAATACTTTTTATCCAAAAGGTAGTTTGCAAGTTGGTCCCATTTTTGTTTAATTTTTATATCCATATTGTAATTTCTTTACAAACAAAATATGTTCACAGCTAATCGGGACAATGTAAGTAAAATGATCAGTGTGTGAATTTGTGGTACGAGTGGCAATAATTCTAAGAATCTTAACAAGGGTCTTGTCTAATTTAATTTAAACACGAAGTGGGGCTTCGGAGCAGGGACACAAGATTTTATAGCTCTGCTAAAATTGAACTACGTTTATTAAGTTTGTCTTGACATTATATTATCTATGAACAAAGTTTATTGAAAAAAACCCGCATGAAATTTAATAGATCATTAATTCTAAAAATGTACTTACAAATCTTATGCTGGGTTTCTATTATTTCCGTTTATTTTATCACTAACTTGCGCCCGCGTCTGCGTCCGCGTGGAATTTAAAAAAAAAACAAAAGTGTGTAGCTTATTTGCTCTTTCAGGCTATCCTCTATACGTCTGTGCCTAATTTCATCGAGATCTGTTCAGCCGTTTAGGCTACAAACTCTAGCAAACATCCATATATCCATCTAAACTTTCGCATTTATAATATTAGTAAGAATTAAGATTACCTAGTGACTCAGCAGTATTACGTTAGTCCTAAGTTTCAACGAAGTAAAACTCAAGTTACGTAGTTCGGAAACGCATTTCATGAAGTTATCGAACCAAAAGCGCTAACGAATAATTAAATTTCGCTGGGAAACCGGCCATTCATAGGCAATATTGATTGATAAAATTACATTATTTCTCTACAGTTAAAAAAATCAAGATTTAATACTAAACATTTTTATGCAATAATTAAAATGGATAATATATCAAATCTAAGTATTTAACAAACCATAAGCGGGATTTGCTTAATCGCTGCAAGTGCTTCGGTGATGAGCCGATAATCCGCTAACCAGAACAAATTTGCATTTAAGTTTCATTACTATGCGTTAGTACTAGTTATTACTAGTTGCGTGTAATGCTCTCGCGTAGTAAACACCGCCCTAAGATTATATTCTATGGGAGTAAACGTCATAAATGTTAGGATTTCTTCGTTACATACATACGAATGTATTTCGATTTTGTTGTTTATTATTCTAATACGTTATGAAATAGATAGATAGGTAGTAATAATAATAATTAGAAACAAAATGCTGTTTTGTAAGCCGTTAGATACTTTTATTATGGAAAATCATTGTCCATTGCAAAAAGGTCGTTTACGTTTTGTAAAAGTATATTTTTAAATCTAATTTAATTGTAAGATAATAATAAAACATTGATAAGTATCATTGCCTTGATGAAAGTAATAAATAATAATTTAAGAAATAAGAAATGAGCTGTCAGTTGTACCTTTATGATCAAACCATAAATTCATTGCGTACGTAAAAGGAAATATTTCTGTGCGTACGTGTTATAAATTACGCAACAAAACAAACGATCGGGCCCTCTACTACTCTTGCCAAATCGTGAGGTACGGCCGGCCGCATGAAATATTACACACGAATGATAGCGATGTACACACGCCTATACTTGTAAATACTTTTTAACAGTTAAAAAGAAAAAAAAATTACTTAACCGTAGCATTTGAACGCTATATTTTTTGAGAAAATACTTTTAATTTTCATGATCCATTTTGATGTCAAATTTAAAAAAAATGTTTGATATACTCGTATAAGTGAAATACTTTAAAACAACCAACGTTAAGATAATAAATATGTATTGTTTTATTATTAAAATTAAAAAATTTAAAACTCCAAGAGCGTGCGCACAACTGAAACTAAACAATCGCACGACTATTTATTTTCGCTTTGATCCCTATGAGCTTATATGGAGGAGCACACACTACTCGATTTTAATAATGCAACTAAACAGTTGGATAGGGTGCAAAACAATCGACAATCGTACAACCATTGTGCAATAGTTTAGTCAAAGGTTTACGCCTGCTCTTATAGTAGCTCTTTCTTTATAAATGTCTCATTTGTACAATGTTTGTACAAATTAGTCGGAAATATATTCTCCTTCAAAGAGGACTGAAACATACCTCTTTAAGTTCCCGCAAGACCTTGCAGTTATTTGCTTAATTGACCATGCTCGCGTAATATACACCGCGTTGCCAACTTGAGTGCTTTTTTCAAACCGCTTGTTTTAATTAGAGCAATAGAAACGCAATAGAATTGACCAACATAAAATAAGGTTTAAATTAGTGTTTTATAACTGAGACAGATGTTATTTTATGTCCTGCATAAAATGCGTGCTTTTGAAATGTAATAGAGAGATGTAACATAAAAGTACGAGAATTAAGAGAAATTTCAAGTAATTACATAAAATTGACTTATCATTAGGATTTACGAAATAATAGTCAATCAATTACATTTTCTAATTAACAAAGAAAATCTTCGACATTAACAAACTACATACCAAACAGCTTATGTTAAGAAGTTTTGTATTGATTATTTATAGTTACATTTTCCCTTCTTTACGTAATAATTACGCTCCATTCATTGTTAATTGTAACAGTTGCCGATGTATGCCTACCCCAGGTATCGGGCTCGCCGAACTAAGTGGTAGAAAACCACAAATCTCCATTAAGTGAAGCGCAAAGAAAGGCGAGCGTCGCTTGGCAATGCTTTAATTGTGAGTGTTTATCGTCGCTATTACTCTTTGGGCTCGGTCTGAATAGCATACATACGTCACTGACGCCATCTAATTATTTTCCTAGTCGAGCACTCGAAAAACGTTACATGAAGAATATTTAAATAAACATTTGCAGTGATTAATTTTAAATTTGCCCACACTTAAAATGTACTTTTGTAATATTGTCAAAGACAAGAATAGCGTGTCTAGACAGATACAAAAATAAGTTTTTTATAGATCTCTTGGTTCATAAGAATATATTTTATATGTTCATGTCCTCGTAAATTGTGCTTGTATCAGTAAATGACATGAGATCAAAATCAACATAACACTATAAAGTTTAAGGATCATCTTCTACTTCAAGTTGAAATTAAACCTGTGATTTGTTAGCGATCCATTACTAGTACACAAATCACGAAGTTTAAACTAGTACATAAGAGGCTTATGTACGTACATTGGCCATTACACTTGAGAACTCTTTACTTCTTAACAGTCGATACTCGTCGGCTTTATTGCAAAACTTTCGCGAGCATTCCTCCTTTATTACTTCAATTTTGTACGACTAAGCCCAGGCCCAGCCGGCAGAGGGGGCCTCAGTCGCGATCTTTATTATTTAGATTTCGTTCGGTTATAGCGGAACACGGGGAAATATTTTATGGGATATTACCTATGCCTTCGGAAACTCCTTGACTTAAGATTGCTTCCATATTGTTTATATTTCTATACGATATTGTTATTTGTTCTTGTCTTACATATTGAAATTTAATATTACAGAATATGAAAGTAAATAATGAAGTTTTATCGGACTTGAATTAAATCATTCACTATTCATAAATTTGATATGAAAGAGCCAGATACATAAAGGAAGCAATAAGCATCAGAAGAAATAAGATCAACGAAACCTAAAAAAAATCAAAACAATTAAGTAACTATAAAATATGTAATTATCAGTAAATGTGGTCCTAATATTTTTTTTAATATTTCACAATAATAAAGTTTTATAAACCTTAGAAATAACGATTGCTTGTTAAAAATGTATGAAAATGTTCACGATTCACGTTATTATCTTGCAATTGAGTTGAAGGTAAAAGGCAAAGTGGTTTGTTTGCGAAATGTCAGAGCAAACAAGCGATATCCAATGCAAATTAACAAAATCGTTCTTTCAATACGACAATCATTTTTGCAAGAAAACTATAATTCAGTGAACATTAATGTTAAGAAATATTTTAGCCTTACAAAAAAATATTACAAACTCTAACAAACATCCATCCATCTAATATTAGTAAGATTACATTGATCTATCTCTGTTCTAACTCGAATAATAATTCATTCCAAAATCAATTTTAGTAACAGGTATCAATACATTATACAGAAAAAAATATTAACTTTCACTTCTGTGGCCTCATAACAGTCGAAAACCATTTACAATCTTAATTTACAAAACGTAACTTTTCAATAGAAATCACAGGATACGTCCGTGTCCACAATCGTGCAAAGTTACAAGCTATCACGTCGACAGAAATCGTGGAGACAGTGACACGGGTTGACGCTGCAGTAGAACTCTTGATTATGATAAACGACTTATGAAATTAAAACGGTCCGTCCAACAAGTTCCCATTCAAATGAATAGACCCTTTGTTGTAATTCATTCGTTTGACAAATCGTATACCAGTATTGTCCCTTAATTTAAATCGAAGACCTATTGAAAGGGTTTCTTAGAAGGCTATTTTGAGATGTGTAATGCGTCGGTTGCGGTCGATAGCGTGTCTGTCGTGTGGTGAACTGAAATGGGTTCGAATACACGATGCTTTATTAATGCCTATTGACATCGATCCGGATTTAAATAGACTGCACTGTTTGTGGGTAACAATCGTCTGCCGCACGAATGGAATCGATGCAGTTAGAAAAGACAATCAATGTAACCCTATGTAACCTACATTCTTTTGTGTAATTGTATTTTTTTATGTATCTTGTCGATTGTAAAAGAGAGAGAGCGTCACTAATTCCAAACGGTAGTCCGAAATGTTTTTGACACCTTTATTTTTACCTTCCTTAGGGTTCAAATGAAATTTAACAAAACTTGCTGTACTTACAATGAGCTTTTTGAAATGTATAATAAGTAACCTTCTCGATCTTTATGGGAATGTCTATATTATTTAATTTTTTTAATTCTCATATGACCTATTTGAGTTAAAAGAAATGTAAGTTTAAATTTTATAAGGAAAGTTCTAAGACAAAGTTCAATCTAATTTCTTAATACATAAAGTATCGTAAGTTGGTAAAATAATATTGGCAACAGTTGCTGAGAGTAAGGAAAGAGTGCAAAGGTAGATATCCGCTACGAGCGATCTCTGACATCGTTCCAATAACTTTGACATTCGCGCTATCTCGCCCCCACCCCCCCTCTACCTTGTACCCCCTTCTTCCCCCTCTCTCCGCAGCCCCCCTGTACTATTCGTCGTCACAAATTTTCGGCCGAAGCGGACGGTAGTTTGTTTTCTTTGTGTCATTTCCTTATCGCGCTGCCAAAATACGTTTCACGACAGTTGCGTCACTCTTAAACATTCTTCAGGTAACATTATAGCGTGCTTAAAGCGTTTTGATACTTAAAAGATTTAATTTATTTAAAATGTTTAGGCTCGTTTATTTTTTTTAAAGTTAACAATACGAGTAAAAGTAACAAAATAGGTTTATTGATTTCATGATACCCAAGAACATTAATTGCAAAATTTTATTTACTCTACCTTATGTATGCGATGCATGAAAATAGCATGAATTTAAAAATTAATACACATACATTCAGGAAACTACTGCTGTTAAGAAAAAAATACAACTTTAAAAACCTAGTACCATTCAAAATATATATCAATTACACGTAAATTTATTTGTATGGAAAAAAACTCTGATTTCAGTGCCGGCGACTGCTTGTCGCAGGTAAACGCAATTTTAGCGAATATATTTTACGTCGTCACTTACCGGCTGCACTTTCCCACACATTTTACATATGTACGCTGTTCCACGCCGGAAAATGTGTATTTTTGATCGCGAATTAAATAAATTTTGCAAACTGCGTTTTAATTGCAATCTGTACTCGAAGAGTTTAATAAAAAAATCGTTTTAATATATAAAATACCGTAATTTGTATTAGGTTATATTTTTAGAGGCCTGTTTGTAACCAGCAACTTAATGTACAAGTATGTAGTCATGATACTATAATAGTCATTATAACTTAAATTCAACATATTAAAATTTTAAAAATTAAAGAGAGTTTCATTATTGTCTTACCTACTAATATGGTTCTAGTAACTTAATAATGAAGCTTGTATATGTTGTTTTACATATCGACTACGACGATAGAAATTAAATGTGACGCAAATATCAAGAATACATCAACAGCGTAGCATATTTTGTACATTATTTCCCCGCAAGTCTCAAGATGTTGACACCGTTTGTCATCAAATGCATACGTCGCGCGATAGAGTCGCAGCGAAACAACATCTATTTGATTCTTATCTCGCTACCTCCCGAACCACTATTACCTTACTCGCACACATAAATAACAGACTCGTGTACTTTTTAAATTTGCTTCTACGTAATACATAACAGTTTATTGTGAATCATTACTATAAAAGTATACAACATTTTACATAATGTAAGTTTTAAGTTCCCAATACAAAAGAGAGTTTGTAAATTACCTACGCTGGCAACTTTATTAACCGTTAAAGCTCTAGTCTTGAATCATTTTCTTTTATTATAAATCACGATAGAAGAAAAAAATCTACTGAATTACTCGTAGTAAATTGTAGTCAAACATCGATGACTGCGAAAATTTCAAATTGCTTGAACAAATTGGAAAATTTACATAAAAATTCTCTTCGCAAAACGTTTTCAAAATCATAGAGTGCAATAAAAGTTTTATTGGCTCGCAATTGTCTCCGAGGAGGGCCATAGGTGCGCGTTGCACAGCGTAGAGCAGCCATTCCAGCCAGCCCGTCACCGAGTCGCCCGTCCTCTTCACCGGTCACGGAGAACTTGTAATTTATAACGACGGATTTCTATCTATACGACTCGAACTATCTCACAAAGGCAAACTTTCTACAATCGCTTTAAACCGATTTCAAATGTCCGAAGAAAACTAAATTGAATTCATTATTCTAAGAAAAAGAAACCCAACATAAGCCAGCACGAATAAAGTGTCGTAGTTTTAAAATTGTTGCGATGAAACGAGCTGAACGTCGAGAAAATTCCATCGATTACTGTATTATTTCTCAACAAGCGAGCTCCGAGCGCGCTAAAAGACATCGAATTCAAATTCATTGAACAAAAATAGTAGCATGAAACTGTTAAAAGTTCTACCATACAATTAAACCGCACTCTAGTGCTACAATCTCTTGAAATAAAAGAACTCTAAAAAGTATCTTCCTTTTGTTCTAGCTCCTTTATATCTTACGGCCCACTCGTTCTGCTGACAATAATGTAGGTACGACTACAGCTACCTGATACCTAGACAATTGCTCACCAACTAGAGTGCCCAGCGTTTTTAAATCTTTTCAAATTGTTACTGCCATAATTTTGACGCTTCATTGTAGCGACATTCCTTGCAACAGATTGCAAAATGCACCCAGATTGATAAAACGCCATACAACTTCGTCATCTTTGTTCTTCGTAAAACAAAAGACTTCTAATTTAAAGAAAAATAATTGAATAGGCTTTTATCTTATGAATTCGGTATTCGGATTTTGACCAGACGATTTTATAGCTATAACGAATTTTTTTCTAGGTATAAAGAAACATTGTTACGAGTCAGGAAAACAGGCAAAGTGGTGGTGGGTGATTAACTGCAGGTAGGTGGCGTGACGACCGCAGGTCTGCGGCCGCCGGCGCGACAAATGCCACCCCACTCAGCTTTGTTACTAGTTTAGTTTCACGTGGAAACTAAGCTACGAATGTTACTACTTTCATGTAAATGTACTAACAGATGACCTGACACAAAATGGAATAGACAAAATCCGCATTTCTTGTAGCACCAGTATTACAGACTACAACCCTACGGCGTAGGGGCGTAGCTGTGTCTACGAATAACCTACGGTTAACAAATAAAGTAATTTAACTACTCTAAAGATATATCTTTAATCTCTGAAGATATTTAATCTGTTAAGCTACAAAGAATACATACGTAATAAATATTTTAAAATTGAAATAAGATATAAATTTTCTGTAAATAAATGTTATTTATTTTTCACTTTATTGTTCTTATCTATTCCCCGTAAATGTCGTCTTGTCATAAACGAAAATAAGATCTAAAAAAATTGTTGAAGCAAATGAATAAAAAATTGATAACATTAAATTTGTTATCGTTGTTTTGTAAATTGCTTGTAATATTACAGTGTTTATTTCATTAAAAAACTACGTTAATAAAATCCCGCATATAATGGTACATATAAAATGTTTCTTCAGGCGATTATTTCTAAATGTCAGACACTGTCTATAAAATAAAATCTATCAAATCTTTGTGTTTACTACGTAACGTAATATTAAGATCGTTTCTTAATTTTTAATGTAAGTTTTCGTTGCAGTCACAGGTAAAGTACATAATAGTCACATTGCTCACAATTTTATTTTGAACTGTCACTGCCAAAGTCTATTGAATTGGTGATAATGTACGCAATTTGGCTCGCTCTAAATAAATATTTGGTAGGCGATGCCAACACATTATTCTAATTCCGATACACCACAACATCACATGAATTTTCCCTATTTGTGGGCACATTTACGAGTGCGTCGCGCATAAATATCTAATAAAAAATGTCGCAGAATTACTGTGGTCGCAGCCGAAATTGGAAACGTTGGCTTGCATCTGATACGAGTGCGCTCAAGTAAGCCCTCGGCGTAGGAGGCATTGTTTGCAGTTGAACAAAGCGAAGGGCTCTTCGCGGCCGGCGTGACCTAGCCCCGTCTTCCCCTCCCCCACTTACCTCCCCTCTCTTACAAAACTCTTTATGATAGCGTATTTTTAAGCATCTTGACGTGTAGCAAATTACGTCAGATAAAATGACTTTATTATCTACGAATAAAGTATCTGTAAACTTAATATTAAATAAACGGTATTTGCTTAGTTACGTTACTATTTTAATAATTAAACTTCCCTAATAAGACCACATATTTAGATCACAAAAACAATTTATATGTTTCGAAATATCTTATCAATACAAAACTAAACAAGAAGCATATTAGAATGAATTTGTTAAAAATTGATCTTCGACCCGATCTGTTATTAAAATCATTGATTTTTGCAATACTTTTTTGCAGTTCAAAGGCAAACAGGTGAGAGCGTTCAAACGGACGATAATAAAAGACATTCTCGACCGTCTCTCCAATTAACCAGTGGAAAATACTTCGGCTTCAAAGAGAACGGGCATCGATAGCGCTCATTGAATGTTGCTACTTCCTACTTTTCAATACACTTTCAACTGATCGATAATCTTATTATCTAAGTATGTTAAGTACTGATGAACTAGTTTTTGATGCAACTAGATATAAATTCTAGGTCTCGATGAAAAGGGGAAGTGGTTTAAACGGTGGAGGGGACGCATAGAAAAAGGATGTCACCTTTAAGTGCGTCCGCTCCTTCGTCGATTAAGGCAACGCATCTGTAATTGCGCATGTCTATAGTCAGCGATCGCTTCGATATTTCGTTGAATTCAGGTAGCCTGCTCATTTGACACCTTATGAAAAAAAATTTAGATGTCTCAAGTGTCCTTAACAATTCAAAGTTACAATAAGTTGATTTTTTTATTTAAACTCCATGTGTTTACTTCACAATAGAACTAATTTTAAGTATAGTAACCTAACAATGATTCCAATTACTTCCAACATTTAATTTCATAAGTTTTTAAAAACTTTAAAAGATTTTTTTATTCATTTAGTTTATCGCCATTCTCATGGAAATCAACACGTCGGTCCTCCGAGGCCCCTTGAGTCAGCGTTTCTAGACCCACTCGACACAACCACTACAAAAATCTAGGTGACTTCTTTGTATATTGCGGCCACGCTGAAACACAAATATTCACTGTTTGTATTTGCGGCAAGATGTATGTATTTTCTTTGTTTTACATTTTTTACTAAAATAAATTTTTCCCGCGACTTCTTCTGAATTGAAAATTTGATAAGTTGCCTATCTGTTCTTCTAGAGTATTTGTTCTATGGTAACTTTTATAGATATTGGTGTAGCCTTTCTGAAGAAACCTCTTAACAAACGAACATCTCACTAAACTTTCGGATTTATATTAAGAAGTAAAATTAATGACATGCATGTATGATAAATTAAATTACTACAAAAATCAAATAGAACAAATCTAAGTACTTTTTTTTTAAATATTTTAGTGCAAAAGTCAATGAAACCAAAATGAAGTTAACTATAATACAAAGTATAAAGAATCATTAGACATAAGAAAACAAGTATTGTCTACAAAGAAACGATGGTATTAATTAAAATATAAATGGCATCGTAAAGGAAATAATTGTCCCTGATGCTCTCAAACTGAGAATGCAGAAATGCATTGTACGGCAAAGTTAAACTGCCGTCTGTCAAGACAAAGAATCTTAATTATTTTAAGCTGAACAAGGTCCCTGTAATTTGTAGTTGAGTCCTGCAGTTGTATTTATTTTATTGCATCAGCTAAGGACCGACTGCATTAGTACTTGGGTATTATTTCAAAGATTTTCACGGGCGTTTGCTCATCTGAAATCCTCGTAACAATCACAACTAAATCTCTCTCCTTTTTAGTTATCTGGTAACACTTTGCTTTTTGTTAACTTTGTTATTGTTTAAATATTTCCATTAATAGCCGGTTTCCAAGCTACATTTAACTAACACTAATGAATTGCTAGTTAACTATAAAAAAAACAGGAACTTCAGAAACCTAGCATTAATGAATTTAATTAAATTGAATTTAAGGATACTGCAGTAATTTTATTGTTGTAGCTTCATACCTTCTCGTCCTAAATATGATACAGAAATACGATAGTAATTAAAGAGTTAGCATATAGAAAATGGCCGACCAAATACAATTTTTATTTTTGCCGTTCGTTAATTTCACTGTCGACTGCTCGCAGATGTTGGTGACGAGAGGGTTCTGTCCACTGGTGGCTGTCTAATCGTATCTAGCCAGTAACATTGCTTGTAATTTGAAATATAATTAAATTTTTCATTAAACTTTCACAACCAGAAACAATCTTTCGATCTTTGATTTCGGATTTAAAGTGAAATTTTTATAATTTCTTTTTTTTACGTAGAACTTTCGAAATTAAATAAATATTTCGAGTGTCTCACGTACTATGAACTTTTATTCAATAGCACCAAATACACCCGAAAATAAAAACTTAACATTATCTCTATTATTGAGTTGCGCAGTCTTTCATAACAAGATAAAAATCCTTTAAGAAATTTTCTATAAATGGCTTTCAAGCTAATCCCTTTGTTCTCATAGCAATTGCCATTGTAAGCCACTTTGAAGTGGTTCTCTTTAGACAGATAATCGACTCATCGGAATTTTATATAATTGAAAAATGTTTTGTAATAAGAAAGAGAGACAGCAAGGAATGGAAGTAATTTAATAAATGTAGTATTAATAAAACCAAAAATCTTCTATTTGTATATCTCATCTAAGATACAGATTATTTAATTTATCTAACAATTAGAGGTTCTATAATCATTGTTATTTCATTGTTATCGAAGCTCGGAGCTTGGAGTATCGTGGACGTAGTGAGGCAAACGAAACGGAATTTCCACTCGAGTTGCGTTCGATGCTCAATAGCTCAGCTCGAATTCCCCGTGAACGGTAACAAGACATTTAGCTCGTAGACATTGAAATTGCAGCCTCTTGATTATTAACTGACAACAGATATCAGTTATAACCATTGCCAATTGGAATCAACGTTGGCATTTAACTGCGTTTACGTCGTCGCGTTAGATTCCTTTGACCTGAATAATATCCGATAAGATTGAGAGTTATTGAAGTTTAATTAAATTGTATGAAAGATTAATACACTGTCTTGTCAGGTATTCAGTTATTCAGTCTGGGTGACAAGCGTGAGTGTCAAAATATGTGCATACTGATGACTCTCTGTGCCTTAGGCGTATGAACCCAACGCATACGTGATCTCTGCTTTAAAAACGTTCAAAAAACCTTTGTTTTGTGTTTGACGTAGCATAGCTTAGGTAATGTGATTGTGTTATTTACCTTCTTTTTTTTTATTTACTAGCTGTTCCCGTGCGGCTTTATCTGCACCAAATTATAGAAAAAAAAATTGTTTACATTTGTCTAATTCTCAAATGCAAATGTCAAAATCACCGTTACCATTATAACCTTGCTTTTTAAATGTTGGCAGCTTGTAGTTTATGGTCCCTTTCCCACATAGGTTTCTAATTTATTTACCCCCTAGGTTTAATAGCGTAAAAATATTTAGCCTCAAGCGTGTTGTAAGTTTATTAAGGAAAGGATTATTAAAAAAAAATTATATGTGATTACCGACCTCTTACACCACGATGTAGTGTGTTTACGCTTTATTATATTTGTATAGAAGTACAGATTAGAAAACCATTTTCATTTTAATATTAGAATTTCTCGTATTAAATAATATCTACATATTTATTGGCCTAAATTATGTCTCTACGTAGATTATTAACGTTCTAATTATTTTAACTAATAACGTGCCCTTAATATGTTAATTCTACTTTGCATGACGAGATTTGATTACAAGCGCTTCTGTGACTGAAACTAATCATTTATACAATATTGAGGTATATTATGTGTTTGTGACGTCATGTCTTTGCTTAAAGTATAGTTTTGTAAAACTGTGATTATTTCTTATTTATATTTCTTACTGCCATACTCTTAATTGTTTTCCAATTAATTATAAATCCCCTTAAATATACAAATAAGCTCAAATCATCATAAAATGTTAAAAATGTTATATCAAAACATTGCAACTTTACACGGAAATCTAAAGTTAATGCTTTCAAACAAAATTTAATTCCAACCGACGGTACGGTAGTTTCAATACTCGAACTAATGATGTTAGCGAATTTCAAATTACCTTAATTGTATGTTACTACTTCTAAAAACAAAGGTGAATTAATTGGGTAAAGTTATAATAGAATTGTCGTCGGGAATTTGCGCACAACGATGATATCAAGTAAAAGTCTGCAGCAAAGGTGACAGGAAGCGGAGTGCAGCCGAGCGCGTCGAGCGCTGACTCAGTACGCCGCCCGCCCTTAACACTGGAACTCGACACGAACTCGAATCTAATATACATTAAATTCTTTCTCACAATAAAAGAAGAATCTCTATGTTCATTGTGGCACGCATTTTTAAATACTATGAAAAGCACCAGTCTTGTTTCATTGTCAGATCAGTCATTAACCGCCTTAAATATTTAGCTTCAGAATAATGATAAAACAGAACAGTATAATTAAATTAAAAGTGGGCAGTGATGTGCAGAGCCAAATAACTTTTTAGTGTTCATATCTGGAAGTAGGAATACAATTATAAGAGTAAAAGAGTTTAATTATAAAAAGAACCTTTAAAGTATAACAATAGTAAGGGTCACAGCCTCGCGAGTAAGCGATTTGGCACATTGCGCCCGAGCGCCGAGCGCCGAGCGCGGAGCGGCGCGCGCGGGCAACTCCCGGTATAATTGCGTACACTATGTACTCCCGCCATGTAACTGTCGCTTAAATCTAGCACTGCTTAAATTTCAAATGAAAAAGGATTCGCTCATTAACTGTTTATTCCAACAAAATTATATCTTTCATACATAAAATTTGTAATTGCTATGAAAAACAACGCTAACATCCTTTCGAAAACATTATTTTGTATTGAATGATGCTTTTATAACCTATATTTTAAGAATAAAATAAATTTCTATATTTTATTATAATTCTGTGCATTGAATAAATATTTCATAGAAATTTCTACAATAAGTTGCAAAGTTGAAGCACAACAATGATTTCAATTGAAATCTTTGCGAAGGGGAGAGGAAGCTAAATTCAATGGAGCGCAACAAGCGGACCTGATTCTAGATACTACACAAAATTATAGCTCAGACATCTACTGAATATTGTATTACCCACTACTACTGTCTTATTAAATACTAAGTTTTTTATTTTACGATTCCCACTTGAATGAAGACGTAAATACTATACTTTATATCTTTGTTTCCAATAGAATTTAATATTGAATTGAATAAACTTCATTTTCATTGTTTATTTCTTATAACTTTATTGTTGAAACTCTCGAGTCTCATTATTATCTTACTAGTATTATAAATGCGAAAGTTTAGATGGATGATGGATCTCGATAAAATTTGGAATAGATGTAGCATAGTCTGGAAGGACACATAGGTTATTCACTTTTATATTTTCAATACCACGCGGACGGAGTCGCGGGCAAAAGCTAGTATACAATCATTTTAGGCTTCTAATTACAAAAAAATAACTACAATACAAATCTACAAGAACAAAACACTTTCAATGTCTCTGTATTTAATTACCTTTGATTCTTAGATCTAGAACGTGCCTTAGTAAATGTTAGAACAAATCACACCTGTTTATATTTTGATATATTAATCTTTTATTTACCTTAATAGAGAAACAAATCTGACATAACAAAGACGCCCAAAACCCTGTGACCAGCCGTTGTATGCGTCAGGCCAAATTAAATTAAAGCAAGCAAATTATTATCTCATAGACTAAACAGAATATGTGTTTGTGTAAGTTTGGTAAGATATTTTAGCACTTAACAGCCCCATATTTTACACCTCACTGAATTCACAAGAATCTTGTTTCATTAAGTACGTAGATAATTAAGAAAACGTTACAGAAAACGACTTAATAAATTGAAATAATGTATAATGTTTTATGAAAGAAAATTGTATTGAAAGGCTCATTAAAGAACTAGCAGTTGCTCGCGACTTCGCCCGAGTTTAATTAAAAAAAATTAAAACAGCGTGATACTTATATGTTACTTACTGTTAACGTAGCGTTTTAATGGTGAAAGAATTTTTGAAATCGGCCCAGTAGTTTTTGAGTTATTTCATTATATATAAAAATATAAATCTTTCCTCTTCACAATATTACTATAGATTAGTTTAGTAGTCATCATGCTTGATGATTGGTTCACTGTTGGTTTTTTCTACTTTCGTGTTTCTAGATAATTTTACCTTTAAATGTCGTTTAGATAAACTAGATTTTTTTTATAACATAAGGTGGCAAACGAGCAAGCGGCCACCTAAATCCGCCAAAATGGCGAAGCAACCGCTGCCCATAGACATCCGCAATTGCAGATGCGTTGCCTACCCTTATCCGACGGAGGAGGAGACGCAGATAAGGAGGATATTTCCCCTTCCTTTGCATCTCCCCTACCGTCAAATCCACTTCGCGTTCCCATCCTCTCCTTATAAGAAAAGGCTGGTAAAGAGAAAAGGACTTAAATTAGGCCTCCGGCACCACACTCATCAGACGAAACACGGAATTGCTTCCATTTCACGTCTGTCTTCTGTGTGGTCGTGGTATTACACCGGGCGTGCCGGCCCATTCGTGCTAAGATGTTAAAGCGGGCAATTCCACTGTAGATATCTTAGTGGACCATGCGAATCCATAACCTTCTTTCTGTCTTCAAATTATTTATTATAAAATAATATACATTCGTAATTTTATTGTGAGGGAATAGAAGAAAGTGGCGTGACAAAAGGCGTGCGCGGGTAGCGCTAAGCACCTACAAAATGTACGTCACTTAAATCTTACGTCGCTTCAGTTCAAGCGAGCGTGAACAGAGGTCGGTAATTTTATTTCAAATGTTTTTGATATAAATTTACTTAAAAACAATCATTATCACGTAAAAAAGGAAGCAACCGAGTACGTTACATGATTTTAAACCACGAAAATCACTACTTCTTTATAAGACTTTTATCTAAAATAGCATTCGCCCGCGACTCCGTCCGCGTGGTATTAAAAAACAAGAGAAAGTAGCCCATGTGTTCTTCCAGACTATTCTCTACACCTGTGCCAAATTTTATCCTGATCTGTTTAGGCTACCAACTCTAACAAACAACAATATATCCATCTAAACTTTCACATTTATAATATTAGTAAGATTTACATATAAAATATAAAAAGTTGTGTGAACAGTGTGTGACTTACCTTTAAAATATTTGTATGTAATGCATTATCGAGAAAAATTTAATATGAAGCAGAAATATCAATTCACCAAGATAATTAAATTACAAAATGTATGAACAAAAATAAACAAACCCAGTTATGAATTAGAAACAAGATTAAAAGCTCATTAAACGTTAATAATACTATTAAACTGAACAGTGGTTAAACTCATCCAGTTTCAGCGGAATAATGACTAATTAGAATGTAATCAATATATATCACAATTAACTCACACAATCCAATTAATCTATACTATTATAATAAAGCGTAAACACACACTTCTTTGTTGCCTAAGATGTCAGCAAATATACCATATTTTTGAATAAACATTTTTTTGATAAAAAGCCCTACACTGACGTCACGGTTTAGGATACATATTTTCACGCCATTAAACTTGGGGGTATATTTTGGATAAAAATAAATGTGGAAAAAGACCATAAGTTAATGTCAACATCAAGGAAGCAAGATTGCCAAGGTTTGTCATGTCATTTAAACATTTGCTATTGATAATTTGTCAAATGTAAACAATAAAATAAAATTTTCATAATTTGTGCGGATGAAGCGGCACGGGAACAGCTAGTTGTTTTATAATTTGTACAATATATAAAATATCACAGGAACTAACTTCTGAAATAAGGAGATCACTAGTAACTGTAAGTTTAACTGTTAAAGGTTAATCTATACCTATACTAATATAATAAAGCGTAAACACACACTACTTTGTGGTGTAGGATGTCTGCAATAACATCATAATTTTGAGTAGTTCTTTCTTTAATAAAAAGCCCTACACTTTCGACACGCTTTAGACTATACATTTTTACGCTATTGATCTTGGGGGATAAATAAATTGGAAAAAACTTCATGTGGGAAAGGAACTATAAACTACACGCTGCTAACATTAAGGAAGCTATGTTATTATGATCACGGTAATTTTGAAATTTGCAATTGACAATTTGAAAAATGTTTAAAATGAAATAAAGCTTTTATAATTCCACGGGGATGAAGCCCCATGTCAACAGTTAATTAATAATATGTACAATTTCAAGACACACCTTTTAACTAACCTTATTAAATTATGCTTTTTATTTCATTCTATAGTTAATATTTACTATGCTAAAAATACAATAATTTTAAGAGAAAATAGGCAAATTTAAACACTCTCCTTTCTTTAAGACAAAACCATCTATATAGTCAAGACTGGGTGACAAATAAATAGTACATGTAAATATATGACAAAATAGTAACCCATAACTTTTGCATGTAATCTAAAAACTATTTCACTTAAAATAAAAGTTAAACATGTTGAGTTCTGAACTAAAAGGGTAGTTCTTGAAAGTTTCCTACTTTTAATACACTTTTTTGTGAAGATACGAAGAAGAAATCGATTTCGCATTTCGAAGAACTTCTATCAGCGTATTTTTACATAATTACTAAGGAATTAAAACTAAATCATTCTAAAATTGCTATGACTAGAACTATTACAAAATTAGATTTGTATATTAAATTAGTTGACCAAAAGCGTCTTACAACCTTAGAAAAAGATATTGAAACCAATTTTTCCACTCAATACAAAAAAAAAATAGTTGATAAATCTGTTTACAAGGTATTCTATGATTACATAGTTATGGAGATCCTTAGAGAAAGATAATAATAAAACTCTGGCTTCGACTACAATGATAGAACGCTAGGAAAAATGAACGATTCATCATAACGCCCTCGAGACCGATTTGCCCTTTAAAAGAACTAGCCCATGTAATAAAGGTGAAGATTTAGTATTGCTTTCAGAACATATTTCCGAAAAGGTCCACCCACCATTTTCAAATATATCAATATCTTTATTGATTTCATTATAATATTTCGTTACACTTAATGACGGTATTAGGAGCACCCCAAAAGCAATGTGCGATGCTTAGATATGAATTTAGAAGAAGTGAGAAAGACCCATATAGAGGTCTTTGCCTACCTCTCTAAAAATCCCCAACGCATGCAGGCCTTAACGACTAATGAAAACGGTTCATATATGCAGGTGTTATGGCAAGTGTGAACAGGAAAGCATAACGCTTGCGGCTAACAAAACTGCGCCTTAATTGGTTTTAACAACAATGATAGGATATAATTGCACTTTATGGTACCTCGGAATGTGTAAACAATTGTTATAGGTGTATATAATACTCTATTACAAAAGTTTTGACTATAACAAAAATCTGTCAGTCGACGCGTAGCTCGGCTCAGACTCGGCTGTTGTAATTACGCTCTCTGCGAAATGCGAGTCGTCATTTAAATGTTGTTTTACTCTAATTTGAAGGAAACGCTAAAATGCACCGACAATTTATTTAAAACCTTCTAGAAATTTTCGACCATTATTTTGTTACAAATACGGTTGTTTTCATTAAAATATTTTATTGTATATGTTTGATTTGTCAATTTTGAATTGTCTTAGTAATAGAATGGAACGTATGTTACAGACATTACTTGATAATTAATCAACTTTACTTTCAATGTTTTTGTCAGTATCAGTAAAATACTAACAACAATTATTCCCTTGCATCTTTGTCAAATGTAAGCTACAATATTTATTTAATGTTAAAAAGAAAGTCCTTTCTTTTTACTTTATTTGTTAAGCGCTACGACGTAGCAACTGCTACAATCTTCGCATCTACGATATGTATTGTAAAATAACAAGCTATGTGAATACAGGATTATATTCATTTCGTTGTGAGCCAAGCTCGTTTAAAATATTCCAATCAGTTTAATTGTATTGTCGTTCATTACAAAGTTGGCAAGAGATACCAATTTACTCTTGCATTTTTTTCCTAAGACGACTTTTCCCATTTAGCTATGAATAAAATTACTGTAACAATTAAAAATTGCATGAACCAGACAAAAAATTCAATAAATTTTGTAGAAATTAAAATTGAATTTCTTATTCTCTTTGGTTATAGAAATCTAAGGAGTCATAGGAACTGGTATCATATAACTAAAAAGTAAATTTTACGTATAGCTTTAAACCCTAATTTCACTAGTTCGATAGAATCGACTAGAGGAAAAAGGTCTTAATGAAATAAAGTTTTAAAAATGTACGTAACACAAGTATTCCCAATCCAAATGAAATATGATAAATGGTCAGGTAGTGTTATGCTCTAATCCGTCCGCGATGATACAACAATATAAAAAGCCAATGATTCATCACAACGCCCCGGAGGCCAATTTGCCCCTAAAAGAGCTAACCCAACGTCATTAAAGCGAAGATATAGTACTGCGTTTTTGTTCCTATTTCAAAATTTCATTTGTTATTCCATTTCCCGAGGCCGTGTGGATATTGTTATTTAAAATGATGGAGTTGTTTTAATACGTGATACTTTTTTACCACTTTCTGTTTTGGATTAAAATACAAACTCTGTAATCTCAGATGAGATGTAGAACATAGGCTAGAAGACTATCCCACTTACTATGTTGTATACAAAAGGCGTGACAAGTGCAAAATGACGTCATTAAAATACATCTAGACTCCGCCGTAATATAAAAACAAATATTAGTGTTTTCAAATGGTCGGATAATCTTCATTTGCTTCAATAAATAATGGTGTGAGTTAACTGTAGTGCGCAGAGCTCGGTACACGGTGCTAACTGCCCACCTTTATTGGCGCAGTCACTCGACTTAATCGTTGTAATAACAGAAACAACATTTGCTCCATTAAAGACCAGTTGTGTACATTTCGTACGTATGCTTATTCATAATTTAAACATCATCGCACTATGTCGGAAGAGATACAATTGCCTTGCAATTGTTTACAGAGTACTTTTATTGCATTTTTTTAATGAATGAAATTTTTAGTTAAAAATAAACATCGATATCGCTTACGTTACCTTTAAAAAGTTATGATAAACTAGCTGTTCCCGTGCGGCTTTATCTACATTAAATTATAAAAAAAATATTTTATTGTTTGCATTCGTCAAATTCTGAATTGCAAATGTCAAAATCACCGTTGCCATAATAACCTTGCTTCCTTCATTTTGGCAGCCCGAGTTTGTGTTCCATTTTGCATATAAAGGTTTATTCCAATTCATTTACCCCCTAAGTTTAATAGCGTCAAAATATGTAGCCTAAGGCGTGTCATAAGTTTAGGGCTTTTAATAAAGAAATGTGTTTTACGCTTTGTTATATTAGTAAAGATATAGATGTTATTTTAATGTGAAAAATTAACAAGCGGAATTCAAAAATAACATTTAATGCAATTGAACAATATTATTAAACACGCAAATCAAAACACATTGCATCAGAATAAAAATAGATCACAACCACTGCGAGTACTATTAATTAAATGCAAGTGGGGAGCAGTGAACAATCGAATCATTGTTCCGACGTAGTGCGTAATACCGCACTAGACGCTGAATATAAATACTTCACGTCAATTATATTATCTAGCACCGCAACACCGTACACGTGTTACTTTGTAAAGCACTCATTGTTAGAATACATCCCTGTATTTATTAGCAGTTTTTAAAACAAAAGACTCGATAAAATTAGCAATTTGCAGGCAATAAACTAATCGATTGTTTAAATCGTTTTAGTTTAAATTAGAATTTCAATTTTAAAATCACAGTGTTCGAAGCAAAAGGCAGCTAAATAAATGGCATCTAATTCCCAGCACAGTTTTGCAAAGCAAACAGCCGGTAAGCAAATCAGATCTCGCAAACGTTACCTCAACTTTTCATACAAGTTAAAACAAATAACGGTCTGATAATTTGCTTAAGGTAAATTCCTAACGCGAATGGTCTTAAAATCAAACAGAATTAAGCATTAATTTATTATATTCCTAACAGATTTATCTTCTCTAAAATTAAATTTTAAGCAATTCAAATAAATCGATTGGTATAATTGTAATACCACATTATTAGATGTTAAAAGTCGTTACATAATCATGAATTAATTGCAGGGATATTGTTTAATTAAATATGTCCCGTCCGGCACTGAATAATCAAACCAGTTTGATTTAGTGGGCCAAATCCGGAATGCTTATGAAACCATACGTCAGGATAACGACTTGATCGTGTACGTTGGATCTAATTAAATACAGTAGCTGAGACCGAGCTCGCGATCTCCCAATTCAGATTACTGATTCTCAACATGAATTAATATTGCAAAGATTAGGAGTATTTAATCTCATTGAAATATTAATTAAAATTAATCATTTTTAACTTATTACATTAACAATTGTTTTTTACACATTTTAGTCATAGATTTTTTTATTCATTAATCGTTTTTTATTATTATTAGTTGCCATTCTAACCTGGTTTATCGGTTCGTCGACAACGAATCGATTATCTTGCCGGTTAAAATGTATTTCCACAAACAAAAAAGCTTTTACCTGTTCCGTCAATCTGCTGGAACTGAATAAATTAACAGGAACATTATACATGCAGCATTAAGAGGTTCGCTTTACTGCCACATATAGCTCTGAATACATCAGTTTTAAATATTCAAGTCATTTAAATATTCCACTGGATATTAAAAAGTACAAGTAATACTTTAAGATTAATCATATCATACTAAAATTATACATGCGAAAGTTTAGGTGGTTGGATGGATGTTTGTTAGTGTTTGTAGCCAAAACGGCTGAACGGATTTCGATGAAATTTGGTATAGATGTAGAGGATAATCTGGAAGAACACACAGGCTACACACTTTTGTTATTTTTTTTATATTCCACGCTGAAGGAGTCGCTCGATAAAGTTATATTGTTGTAATTTATTGTCCTTAAAGTTTTACAATTCATTTAAACTGACTACTTCTGTCTACAAGAGGCCACAAAATATAAAACTCATGGCATTGTTAGACCCTTCGTTATATTTTTATCATCTAGTTATCTTTTATTAAGCTAAGTTTACAGTCTAATACTACGCTGCTCAAAACTGTATTCA
Organism: Papilio polytes; assembly: GCF_000836215.1. NCBI lineage: Eukaryota > Metazoa > Arthropoda > Insecta > Lepidoptera > Papilionidae > Papilio > Papilio polytes. Next base: position 1,173,549 of record NW_013527915.1, read on the forward strand.
ATATTGGTCATATTAAAGTTTACATCCCCATGAAGCCACTTGTAGCATAAAATGGAACTAATTCCCAAGAAAATTGTGCGTTATTCGTGGTATTGACTGTTGTATAAATCCTACTAATTGTTGAATGTATGGATGTTTGATATTATCTCATAAGGTGAACGAATCTCCATGATATTTGGCAAAGTACAGAGCGTATAGAAGAATAGAGAACACATAGGCCTAACTATTTTTTTTAAATTCCGCGCGGACAAAGTCGCGGGCATAACTAGTCTATTTGTAAACCGAAGTGTAGCCGTTAACATTATCAAATCAGTATGATTTATTAGTTCATATACGGTATGCTTATTCCGCGCATTGAAACAATGATTCTATTGTGCGGTACTCGCGCCGGTACTTAATTAATATAACCTTGTACTATTTACGCCACTTCTCATATACATTGTTTTATGAATTCCTTGTACCAATGTAACACCTAATTCAATGATGCTGGCCTTCGGTTAAAAATGCTTCGACTACATTTCAAATTAAATTTACTTGGAGTTACTAATATATTTCATGTGCCTAATGTTATTCTTATTTTGCGGCCTAAATGGTTTTGATTTACATTAATAATATTGCTGTTGATGAAAGTTTGTCACCCCTAACTCAGGGTAGTTGCCAAACCCCTCAGTGGTAACGTATAGTGAGCTGGTGATGATGAACGTTGGTGAAATTAACAGGGTTCCGTAAAAGATTTTTGTAATAGTAAAGTAAAGTAGTATTTTCATAGTAAGATTTTATATTATGAAAGAAAAGGCGTTAAGACAAAGATTTTTAGTGCCTCTAACATAAATATCAAATATCCGATGGCTTACGGCAAGATTGAATGTTAAAATATAACAATCGATGTAGAGCGAAGTTGTAAAGAATTTGAAAAATATAATTCAAGTTATCGTGAAGTGAAGAGTTGGAGGAAAAGTTCGGTAAGTAATCGGCCCCGAGGGAGCAATGTTGAATCTTTCACTCACTTTAACGCTTAACGCCAAAATCGAACCTTTTCTTAGAACTTCGATGTTATGTAAAAGTTGTATTTTTACAATTGTGTTTAGGTTTGTTGTTAAAACACTTTATATTCCTGAATCAAAAAGCAAAATAGTAATTCCCTAAAATTACTACTTCTACTAGCTTTGGTATTCAAGACAAATCATCATATCCCCTATCTAATCCTACTCCCGTAGGGTCGGCTCATCTGATTTTCATGCTCTAAATAACTCTATCATTCGTCATCTCAGTCATCACTTCCTTCTTCATCATGTTGCCTTTGTCATAACTCATCCATCTCTTTCTAGGTTTATCTCTACCGGTGTACCTCCACACTCATAACTAACGGTATTCTTGTTATACGCGATTCATCAAATTAAAAAAGTAAGTATTAAGCATTCAAGATAAATATAAACAGAATTTAAATCACTTACATTGAAAGCTTACAGAGATGCGAGATTGGCACTTTGACGTTAATTTCGCCTCGTATTATGATGCAACAGACATCAGACCCTCGCCGTCGCCGTGTCACTCACAGCGCTCCGTTGTTGCTGCGGATAATTCAGCTGACTCACTATCGATAGACGCAGACGCTAATTAATTTCTAAAATTTGCCAGTTAATCGATAAATAGTTTCAGCAGCTCCCAAATACAGATTTCTCTCACTAAATGTATTAAGGGAATCAGTAATCATTGTTTTAAGAAAATATTTTGACCTAACAGTGCAACATGTGCGCGTTGGTATCGCTGAATAATTTAAGATATTGTAATTACTCATCTTATATAGAGAAGCGCATTATTTTGTTCTATTTGAATAGCAATGAATGTAAGTAATCAAAAATTACAATAAGGCTAATCTACGGATTTAGAAAATATTTTAGTCGTCTCTTGACGATTTTCAAGTTGCAATATTTTCGGAACTGAATAATTTATAGTAATATGGTAAATGAGACTTTGATAATTTAATTTTCTCGAATACAGTTAACTCCAATAAAGTTAAAGGATGGTCCCTTCCCAAAGGTTACATGAAATAATGAGAAGTATAAACGCAACGTAATGGTATTTAAACAGCCCTCACGAATGAGACTAATACAGCCGAACAATTTAATGAGGATTGACTATTCATAGCACATTCGAGCGGCTTATCGCTCCGCTACTCCTGATTTAAAGTCTAATTATTCTGAGCTCTCAGCCGTGACGGCCGACACTCCACTACGTAATGACAAAGATGGCCGACAACGAAAAGGACAATATTCAACAAAATAAAATACTTACAATAATTATGTACTAATTGAATTCTATCCTATAAATTGAAACAATCAATAGGAATTTACAAGCTATTATCTTAAGTAAATCTGTAGGAAGTATTTATGACAGGTTAAATATTACATCACCGTTATTTCAATTTCACCCCAAAATGTATCTAACCTAGATATACTTATATTTATTAAAGGTATAAAACGCCATAAAGCATTTCTTTTGCCAATAAGATAGCATTGAAATTTAACATAAAATAATTTAAAAACCACAAGAAGCGGTACCTTATACCCAATATCCAATCTCCGTTGACAGCTTTTGTGTCGCTATAAATTATGTAATGAGCAGGTAAAGGAATTCTCTGCGGAAATATTTTCCCGAAATTTTTAAATTGTAGACAAGATATCCGGACATGTAACATCTAAGTAAAATTCGTCGCTAAAATATCTTACGTGGAATATAAAGGAAAATTCAGAGCTTTTCCGTTGACGTTTAATTTCTTGTGGCAATTTATCAAGTTGCAACAGATACGTGTCTAAGATTTCCGGATACGTTTACGTAACAATTGTGGGGCCGCAGGAGCCCGCAAGATCGCAACGTCGGCGGATACGTCCACCTACCAGCTGAATTAACATTTTAAAATTAAGATAGTATTAAAACCTTACAAACGTTCAAACATGCAACTCGCTTACGACCAGACATTTGAAATAAATGATCTTTGTTTAGTTGGTTTTCATTTTTTTAATGTACTGTCCTGAAGTGACTTAGTAAAAATTTTACTTCGTATGATTCCAATATTATCACTAAGAGCGCGCACCTTTTACTAAAATATCGCACAAGTATTTAGTCTCATTTCTATTCCTATTAGCCTATATGGATTTTATTTATGATTTTTAATTGAGCAACTAAATAGTTGAATTTGCTGCGAAACAATCGACAATCGCACAACATTTGTGAGATTGTTTATTCAAAGGTGTGCGCCCGCTCTTATCGTTATAATCGGGTCAGGATATAAGAACCACAGTCACTTTTTAGTAATCACATACCTTAAGGGTAGTTATAGTGGCAGATTTAAAACACAAATTGATTACCTCCTAGTTCAGAAATCCAGTGTAATCAAAGTTAAAAATTCCAAAGTGATACCTAGTGA
>NW_013527915.1:1178983-1207532 GCF_000836215.1 Papilio polytes
CTGAGATGACGTATGATAGAGTTATGTGGAGGACAAAAACCTGTTGCGCCGACCCTACGGGAGTAGGATAAGGAGATGATGATGATGATACCTTAAGGGTAGTTGGCACCAGAATAGTAATTTAGTCTAATACCGAATTTAATAAACTTGTCTGAACAAAATGAATTCGAGTAGATTATCAAATAATTTAGTGAAACCAGTCTATTTTGACTTATGTTTCGGCGAACGCCGTTTAGCACGCGTCACTAAACTGCCAAAAATATACAGACGAATTGAGTACCTCCTTTTTTGGGAATGTCGGTCAACAAGTTCAACTTTTAGAGGGTAGAGAATTTTAGCTACTACTCGATACTTGTCTAAATTACTATCCCAGTGCGTACTAGGCAGTGAAAGTAAATAGCGATAAGGCCCATCTATGCGATGCAAGATTCCCCGTCATATAAACACACATTCAGTAGTAGAGACCGCTTTAACAACTTCGCACGAATGGGCCGGCTCGCCCGGTGTAATACCACGACCACACAGAAAACAGGCGTGAAGTGGAAGCAATTCCGCGTATCGTCTAATGAGTGTGGTGCCGGAGGCCTAATTTTTAGTCCCACCTTTCCACCCTTTTCTTAAGAAGAAAGGATTGGAAGGAAAAGTGGATTTGACGGTGGAGGAGATGCACAGGAAGGGGAAATGTCCTCTTTATGTGCGTCTCCACCGCCGTCAATTAAGGGTAGGCAACGCATCTGCAATTGCGGATGTTTATGGGCAGCGGTCGTTTTCCCTCGGTGGATTCAGGTGGCTTGCTCGTTGGCCACCTTATATTATAAAAAAAAAACAATTTCTGCTGCAATTTAATTGTATGCAACGGGCAATAAACATCTTATAAATGTACCTTTATCGTCAAATTACGTGAAATAGGCGTAATAATACCACAAAATGTAATACAAACGCGTTTATTAAATAAATACTTAAGTTACAATCAGTGTTATGAGAACATTAGGTCGTAACAAATGGAATGTGGTGGCCGGCTATCCTACGTGATGCGTTAAATGGATACGTAAATGCTGGCCAGTGTAATGAATTTAACTGCAACGCTGAATGCAATCCTCATACACAAATATAAACCGTAACAATAAGGAAATTAAGATAACTTTTCGACGTCTTTATTCAACATTATTCATGTAAAAAATTAAATTCGTTTCCTATTGCTATCAATTCTTAATGCAAGCTTAAAAAAGAAATATCTTTTGTAAAAATATATTTGAAAATTGAAGATTTCGATTAACAAATTCTAATGATATGTGCATGAGATAAAATTAATTTATTGCTTTAACTGCATTCATTATAAATATTTTATACATTATAATTTCATCTAGTTTTTTTTATAAAATTTTAATAATAGTAATACCTAATACTAGATTCATTTGTTTTTGGCTTTTTTATAAATATGGCGCGGTTTTCTTAAAGTATTTAAGCTGCCTTTATCACTTTTTTATTTTATATATGAATATATATTCATTTAAGTCTAACAGAACTTAGATAACATTATTGTAGTGCTTATAACCCCTAAAAGCCAGATTTTTTAAAAAATTAAACAAATATATAAGTGTTTCCTTTACTGTGTTTTTAATAATGGGAAAAAAATAGTACAAAAAATTCAAAACAATGTTATCATATATTTTCATGATATGATCCTTTTTGTTTTCTAACTTGAAGATAAGTCAACAGTAACATGTGAACAGTCTAATATTAAAATAAAATCTAGATTTATTTAAACCCTGGTATCAAATTTTGAAACTTCAGGCAAATAAGGATTTAATATCTTGTCGTTTCAAGGTCACAGGCGTTCTGTACAATATATAACTACGATACATTGGACATCAGAAATTACGGTTACATATCTTGTAATTTAACATTTGTAATAATTTACATATAATTTTCACTAATATAAAAGTATATTTTTATTAATTATTTTAATTTTAATTTATTTATTCGATTTTAATTAATAAAGCTTTAATGGGTTTTGTAAAACATTTCTATGTAATATGAAAACTATCGAAGTTTACAGACAACAAATAAACTAACATACTGTGAGATTTTAAATAACAATTCTAACCTCAAAATATTAACTATCTTTTGAAAAAAAATTTGGGTAAATTAACATCGATTTAACACAAATTACTATAAATTATTCTACAAAAATTTACATAGTTAACACTAACCTTTTTATAATTTTATTAAACAATATGAAAATATATATAATATATAACATATTTCTTTATGTAAAATTGTAGGTTAACATTGACAAGTAACTACAATTTTTTTAATAATTCTCTATCACAATATATGTATTTTACACATTTAGATAAAAATAATTTAATTTCAAACAATTTATTTTAATTTGGCATTTATTTATATTTTTACTTTATATTTTTGTTCAACGGAATGGAAAAAATATTTACAAATTCAACTATCTAAGACCACATTCATAAGTTGACCGTTTTCTTCGTAGGCACAACGCGCTCCGAATTTGAATACAATTTCTTGAATAACTCTTGAAAATTATTATCAGGGAATAAGTTAATTAAAGTCGCTGAAACAAATGACATATCGTTTTAAGTATACTACCGTTTAAATTTTTTTTTCAATTTTGAACCCTTTTGTCGAACAAAAAGGACATATATTGCATAATAAACATCATAGTAAAACATGGATATCAAAACCGGTATCAAATTATTTATACACCAAGGATCTTATGGCGTTTTTTTTATATTCACAGGAAGGTGCCTGATTGTTTTTAATCAGTAAAAAACCGCACCTTATTTCGTAATTCTCTCAATATTGAAAACAAAATAGAACTATCATAAATACTAATTCATTTTTATTGAATTTCGAAAATTTTATAAATGGCAACATTAACCCGTGGAATTGCCACTCTCTCATTAGTTAAATATGACGCTTTCAAAACATTGTTAGTTCACAAAATAGTCAATTGCCATATTATATTTGTAAGTGTATAGGTAAAAAAAGGACTTTTGACACTTTTTGATATAGTAGGCGGTAGTTATACATTGATTTGACATAATACAGATTGCAGACCGGCTTAGATATCCTTGTCGGTCTATACCTACCTTCTAATAGGACGAAGATAAGTCGCCTGTTAATTTCTTCAGTCTGCAACATGTCAAACACCGTCAGAAGTCCGCGTCGCGCCGCGTCAGAGCCCACGATATGACGCAAATCGTCTAAAACGCAAAAAAAATCATTTAACAAAGAAATGTACATTGTTTATTGGTCTAAACTCACTATAGGTTTTTACCAGATGCAGCAGAGAGCAAGGCAACTTTAGCGGCGACCCTCGTCCTTGCTTTTGTCGCGGAATCTCTTGCGTTGTATTTAGAATTATTACGATTCGTCAACCATTGCCTAAAAATAATCGATACTACAATTTTATTGTCATGAAAAAAATCTTATAAATGTGTTAAGCACACGCTTTAAAGACACTTTTAGCTGCTGACAAAAATATCTAAAAAAAAATATAGAAACGAATACTTACTTGAATGTTTTAAGATATTGTACTACATTGCGAGGTGACGTCAGAGAGGAGACCAGCTCCAAAACCTTTCTATGGACAAAAGAAAATTTAATCAAATAACAAAAACACTTGTAAACTCCAATATTATTGGCGATTCTTCAAGCTAAAGTCAATCTGAAAATTTACGAACATAAAGGTACAAAGTGCTACCTCTACCTTAAGTACAGTCGTGAAAATCTGTGGTGTTCCAAATAGAGAAAAATAAAGAGGCATTGTATTGAGTTGTACAAATGGAATTCCAAACCGTAACTAACCCTCATGTTAATTCTGCAAACTACCCATACATATACAGATATATTTTTTTTTTCTTAAAAAAAAATCTTGCCACTAGGTGTTAGTTTCCCTGATTGTACGTACTTGTTAACTCTGTCAGCTATCAAAGTGCGCACGGGGGCCAGCAGCCGCCGCCGCAGCCACAGCCCGCGCACCCCCAGCACCTCCTCCAGTAGCCGTAATGCAACACTTTCCTCACCCTCCTACAAATTACCTCAACTCTAACATACAAACACATTCAAAAAATATAGGCATTGACCCTTCACTTGGAACATTTTTCATATAATCCCTAACGCTGTCTATAACATAGACGTAAGTGATAAAGTGTGATACTAGCTTAATGTTTTAATTTCATATTTGTAATAAAGAAATAAAGCTTGCACCCTAATGTCCGTGACCCATCAATGTAATGGGGAAAAAGAGGGCGGCATAGAGCCCAAAAAACCTTCAACAAAAAGATCTTCAGAACCACAAGTCAATATAATGAATTGTATCAAAATATATTATTAATAGGTGTCATTGAATATTTAAAAGTTTAAATTATATTTTGTAACAATGTTTAGTTTATTTTATAACAAAAGATGGAACTTATTTTTTTTTTATTTTATACAAGGTCACGAGGAGGCATTAAATTTGACAACTGATATAGTACCTTTCAAAGTAAGTACCGGTGAAAGAATTTCGTTTACTATGCCTCGTCTATTTCTTATTAAAAATTTTTGGCTACAAAATGTATTTTTCATTTGTATGTATTATTTTAAAAACATACTTCTTGACCGTCTGAAGAGTTGCCACTTTTAACCGGATCGTAGTTTTCTCCGCCCTTCCCTTGGAATACTTTAGATATGCCTGTTTGGAAAAACATATTGATATTTTAACCAATATTATATAATAAATGTAAAGGTGTTAGAATGATTTTAATTTTATTTATTAAATAATATTTAGTTATATAGTACCGTCCATAACACCATCAACGGTGTTCACAAATTGGTCGGGCATATTTTTGAGAGTCCGCATTCCAGCTCTAATTGAGTTCACAAATAAAGCATCGATCTGTAAAAAAACAATATTCCATTTGCAAGTTTGGTCATTTAAGTTGGCCGATATTTGTTTAAGAATTTAGATAGCTGAGTTTTGTTACTTTTAGACTTATGGGGCGTTATCGTCGCTTCGACGAAGCCCCCTGGACTATAAAATTGTTTTTTTTTTATAATGTAAGGTGGCAAACGAGCAAGCGGCCACCTGAATCCACCGAAATGGAAACCGCTGCCCATAAACATCCGCAATTGCAGATGCGTTGTCTACCCTTAATTGATGGAAGAGGAGACGCACATAAAGAGGACAATTCCCGTTCCTGTGCGTCTCCTCCATCGTCAAATCCACTTTTCCTTCTCATCCCTTCCTCTAAAGAAAAGGGTGGAAAGGGAAAGGGACTAAAATTAGGCCTCCGACACCACACTCATCAGACGAAACGCGGAATTGCACTTCACGCGTGTTTTCTATGTGGTCGTGGTATTACTGGGGGCGAGCCGGCCCATTCCTGCGAAGATGTTAAAGCGGGCACTACCACTGTAAACTGTGTTTATACTTAAGAGTATGATATGAATTAGATAGGCTTTAGATTTTGAATTTTTGTATTCGCATTAACATACCACGTATTTCTGAATCTGTGCTAAAATTTCTTTAAATTGCACACAAAGCCAGGGTCTGTAGCTCATATATAGCGGGAGTCTTACTCTTACTAATATTATAAATGGGATACTTTAGATGGACGGATGTTTGCTGAATGGATCTCGATGAAATTTGGCGTAGATGTAGAGGATAATCTGGAAGAACACATAGAGTATTTTTTAAAATTCTACGCAGACGAAGTCGCGGGCAATCACATAATACCGTATTCCCGTGGCGCTCCGTCTGTATCTCCGGGCTGAGGAAGCCGCCGAGGTAGTCCTGCGAGAGCAGCGCCATGTAGCGCGCGTCCATGGCGATGCTGGTCAGCCGCTGCAGGTAGCTGTTCAGCATCCTCTTGCGGCTCTCCAGCACAGACCTGGAGGTGTTCTGGAAGGTTTTCTTCGCGGGAAACGAAAGGTTACCTAGTTCTGGCCACTGGAAATTATTTAAAAAAATACTTAATTTATTTTAGGTTAGCTGTTGCTCGCGAATTCGTCCGCGTGAATTTAGAAAATAATAAAATATATAGCTTATGTTACGCACTGATAACGTACAAAAATAAAAAAAAAGTTTCTTCACCGATGTTCTAGTGTTGCCCGATTTTCCTCTTAAACATTAAAAAAGTACCTTTTCCTTTATAGATGTGTGCAAATCGTAGAAATCGCTATATCTCCTGTATATGTGCCACACCTCGTTGTCGGAAATCCGAGTGACCGCGATAGCGTAGATTCCAAATGTACGCCCCTTGTCTTGTACCAATGCTAAAGTATACAAAAAAGAAAAAGTAAAAAACACACTTAAGATAAAAAAAAAATATGTAAACAATTTAGATAATTCATAATAAAATACTTTGGAATCAAGACATATCTTACTTATATTATAAATGCAAAGTTTAGATGGATGGATGTTTGTTAGAGTTTGTAGCCTAAACTGCTGAACGGATCTCGATGAAATTTGGTATAGATGTAGAGGATAGTCTGGAACAAATAGGCTACTTTTATTTCTTTTTAATTCACATCCACTCAGACGGAATCGCGGGCTAAAACTAGTTATTACTTACCCGTTTCTATAATATACGCTGATAACGGAGAGTACATATTCTTCGCTCTTTGTGTGATCTCCGAATGAGAGAGTGATAATGTGTTAGAGTAAGACGACGATAGCTCGAAGCTCGAAGGACCTGCAAAATTCAATTGATTAATGTGCTTGCTAGATGGCGTTATTATCTAGATAGAACACGTCAAAGAGACTCACCTGAGCTCTCGTTGATCATCCTCTGCGCCAAGTTGCCCACCACGTCGGAACGCGACCGGTTGTGTCGTGAACTCGACAGTGGTATAACATCGGCTGGAAATATACATTTACCTCTTGGTTTACAAAGTAAACCTTACTTTAAATTATAATAATTACAATAGTATTCGAAATACTCTAATGAAATAAATATCGCTAGCTAGTAACTACAAGACGCGGCATCTACGCTGCGATTACGCGGCTATCACGCGTTGAAGACGCGAAATTTTAATTAATTGTCGATTAAAGTATACAATATTTAAAAATTTTAAGACAATGCAAATTTTACTTCTTACTAATTTTATGAATGCGAAACATTTGATGGATGAATAATATGTATCTCCAGAATGGAACAACGAATCTATTTGAAATTTGGTACACTTGTAGTAAATAGTGTAAAAAAGATATAGGCTAGATATTTTTTTTTTAATTCCGTGAGAGAGGGGATCACGGACAACAAGTGTTCAATATTTTAAATTCGCTATATTTTTTAAATGCCATCGCAAAAAAATCGATTACATTATACCATCTACTCATCTATTTACTTAACACAAGAGAATATTATGTAATACCAAACATATGGCACTTAGGGAGGGTATGGTTCTTGTTGCAAGGCACTCTGCGACCAAACGACCGAGGGAAGGTGTTGCTCTTTTTCGGGAGTTCGTATTTCATTTTCGATTTAAAAAATAACTTTGGTAATTGCGTTAGACATGACTTCATTATTTTCTTGCATTTATCTGAACAGAAAATTACAACAAAACGCAAATTTCCATTAAAATCTTCGACAAAAAGATACAAATGACATCTTATATGCAAATAACCTTTTATTAAATTATAAATATACCTGCATACTTCTTTGTGTCCGCCTTGTAATCTCTTTTATGTATTTCACTGCAATTAAATATCTATATTATTTACAAAGAAATAGATAAATAAATTAATTAATGTTATTTGTACCTATTTTTTCTTTCCAAACCATCCGTTTCATTGTCCATCATAAAATCTGACTGCCATGATGGATCATCCTGAAAGAAAAAAACAAATATAATTTCTCAAAGACATTTTTACTAAACCATTCATCCTAAATCGTACTAACCATACTTCATACTAATATAAATACAAAAGTTTGGATGGATGGATGGATGGACATTAGTTAGAGTTTGCCTAAAAGTCTAAACGGATGAAATTTAGCATAAATGTAGAATATAGTCGGGAAGAACACATAGGCCAATTTTCTTTGTTTTTTTTTAAAGTAAGAGTCGCGGGCAAAAGCTTGTGTATCATATAATTTTTAATAAACTCATACTTTACTAGCTATTTTTACATCACCATTTTTTTATTTTAAACATATAATAATTATTAAAAAAAAATACCGAACTTTAAAAAACAGTATACAGATCTTACAAAAACTTACCTCTAACGCATCGCACACAGATTTCTGTACATCATCAAAACAATTCACCGGATTCTTGGTGAATTCTTCTCCTTCAGTTGTGATCTTCCTCACCAGGTCTGAGTGGCAGTTATCGGGAACTCCCAGCACTGGAGGTCGGTTCGCTCCCAAATATAGGTCACATAACTCAAGAGCTGATGACCTTAAGTTATCTAACACCGCTTTGGATGTATGAGACGCGTCTAAAAGTTACCAACAAAGAAAACTTACCAAAATAACAAGTACAAACTTAACCCTTAAATACGACAATGCATACATCAGTCTTTTTTCCTTACATTCGACTATTTTCAAAAAACAATTTTTTTTTTATTTTCCCTTAATCTACGTTCAGTTCACTACCCATTTCAATTTATGGTATTCAAAAAAAAAACTATGCATTTAAGGGTTGATACTGGAATCTTAAACACTGTAAATGCTCATAATTTGATAGAAGTCACTTTTTTTATGTAGTTTCGAGATTAAAACATTTCGATATAAAACTATGGTTCATATCTAAATGTCGTTTTAACATTCGGCCGCTTGTAGTATTATTAATCGTTATAAAATGTTCGTACCTGTTTCATTGAGTTCAATCTCAAGTAAATACTGAGCGTTAGATTTCCAAGCCGCTGTAGCCCTTATAAATTTCAACGATCGCATCACTTCTTCTGACACTTTGTCTTCAGCACTACTTGCACTGGCCCCTACAAGTAAATAATCAAAATATAAACAATAATTAAAAATATTCTATTAAAAATACAAATGCATAAATAAAAGTAGAGGATTTTTTAAATGACTCGGCTCAATTTGGTGTTCCAAATCTAGGTTTTGGTCTGGAAGGCAGCTTTTTTCCATTTTTCGGTTCTCTAGGGGGCTGCACACCGCCCCAGCCCACCCCCCTTCTTCCCATGTCGCTTTGAAATATTATGGTAAAGTATGTTACCTTCTTGTGGTCCCAAAGTGGCTCTCTTAGCTTGTATGATCCTCGCTAAGTATTGTAGTGATGATAATTTTTGTCTATCCTGTAAGTCCCACTCGCCTGCGCTGTCGCGAGAATGCTAAATAACAAAACTATATTATATAAACTAAAATAAATCTTACTAATGTTATGTATTACTTCTTACTAATATTACAAATGTGAAAGTTCAGATGGATGGCTGGATATTTATTAGAAGATATCACTTAAGGAACACATAAGCTACTTACTTTTATTTGGATGGAGTAAGAAGCAAGTGTAAGTTTCAATATGAAGTATAATTTTAAAAACAATGTCTTACCAATTTCTGTATATCTTTTTGTACAAGTTCTAAAGTAGCGTCCAATTCCTCGGCATCTCCACAACATCTTATCACTAGTAAAAACAACTCTGACGATAAACAGGAATCCCGACAACACTGTAAATGAAAAAATAAATTAACTTAATAACATATGGCAACACATATTTTTTTTATATATCACTACTACAATAAAACTTTAAACTAAAATTAATTGGGTAGTAATTAAGTATCACATTCAAATAGAGAAAAATTAGATTATTTTTCATTAAAACTTATGTTATAAATATACTTACAGTTTTAATAATTGTCCTATTTATATTATCAGGGTCACTAAGTAAATCTATCAGAGGTCGTAAAACTACCGCAGATAATAAATCAATTAATATAATTTTTAAAGAATGACATTTCCAAGTCTCTTCGGGAGCTATCAGGTACAAAACGGCTTCGGAAATTTCATTCAATAACGCTGGAATAAAAAAAGTTATTCCACATTTCATCTATATTGACAACTAACTTTTTTCCGATATAAAAGACAAAAAAAAGGTATATACCGTTTTCTTTTTCAGAATCTGTACAGAATATATCCCTGCACATTTGTTTATTTTCCATAGAACATTCTAAATCGAAAAATAGATCTATTAAACTTTTATTACTAATACTTTCTGAGCTGCCGTAAAATTTCGATTTACCAAATGATTGTGAATCTGGAAGTAACAATTAAAAATTTAATATACATTTTAATCATCCCTTTAAAGTCATGGAAAAATTTTTGTTTTTGTTTACTTTTTAGTAAAAGCTTTGTATACAACAATCTTACTAATATTATAAATACGATAGTTTGGATGGATAAATGTTTGTTAGAGTTTTTAGCCAATAAACAGATCTCGACGAAATTTGGCATAGATGTAGAACATAGTCTGGAGGAACCCACAGGCTACTTTCTTTAGTTTTTTACAATTGCACGCGAACAAAACTTAGTTTAATTATAAAACTGTAATACCTGGTAACCAGGATAAGTCTGTTTCACTTTTATTTCTCCTGTGAAGTTTCTTCTCTTCTTGCTTTTTTGGACTTTGTTTTGAATTCCCATTGGACATTTCTTTGGCACTCAACAACTGTATATGTTTTAACCTGACCCTGGATTGTTTGAATAGCTTCAAATGTGTTGTTAATTCTTCTGGAAATCTTGTGGAGAGGAGATGAATCCAGTCTACACTTTTAATTCTGTAATTAAAGAAATAGCAAAGCAAATTAATTAAAACATAAAAGCTTTAGAAGCCAAAATAAATGGATAGTTCAGTTCACACACAACATATTTTTTTGCCTAATCAGAAATATATAAACATACCATATTGAAAATAGAACTTTTATTGCAAAATTACACAGTGATGTAATAAAGAAACCCCCCCAGGCTAGGATTTTTATAATCTTGGTTACACTATAACATTAAATAACTTATGATGAGACTTTTGTTGTGTCAAAACAATGCTGCTATCTTAAGTTTATAAACACAGAATCATTTACATTGCCCATTACTTTACCAGCTTATATTTTAATAAAAGACATTACCTATTGGCAACATTAGCTCCTGCAGTTAGCACCGATCGTTTAATCGAATGAGTGGGCAACTCCACATCATCAGTGATTATTTCATACCAAGAGTTTACATAATCATTAATAATAATCACAATGATTTCATTCAAAAATGAATCCACTGTTTCGCTGCCTGTTATTCTATTGTCAAATTTTGGTAGAGGATTTTGACTTTCAAAGAGATCCAGAACCTGGAATAAATGTTGTAGATATTTGGTGATTTTTTTAAAAATAAGGAATTGACTATACTACTGTGGATACCGTTGGATAATTTATAAGTACTTTTACTTCTTGAATCTACTGAATTTTAACTGGACAGTGTGTTTTAAGAGATATCAAGAAGTGTAAGAAAGTAAAGATAATATTACCTTTGAAGACTGTACAGAAAAGTTAACTGGTTGTAGGGGATCATCTAAACAGTCTATATCCACAGGGAATATCTTTTTACTATCATAGTTTAGGTACAAAATTGTAGACGCCCTGTAAACAAAAGAACGTTAAGAGAAATTGATTATAAAACATACAAACAAGATAATCTCATTAATGGATACCATATATGTATATGAGTATATTTACCCCACAATAAAAGAAATAATAAACGCAAGTATCGTTAAATACAATCCGAAACCTAGTAATGCAATTGTAATAACGGAAGCTAAAGCAAACCACCCACAGATTCTTGGTACCATTTTTTATTCAGTGGGTCCCATTAATCGTCTAAAGTATATAAGGGAAAATTAATATCTAAAAAAGAGAAATCGCGAAATGAACAACACTGCGACAGTTTACAAAAAATAAATATGTCAAAACTTGACGTGCTGTCATTAAGACATTTCATGCCTTAGTGTTGCCGTTACCAAAATATAGAAAAAACTTGTTACGATAAACCAATGATGAACTCAAAGAGGTAGAATACAATCACGGTGGGTGGATTGGTAAAAAGGTTTGTGAAACAGTGCACGACCACGAACTAAGGTAGTAACTATTAGTATTGATTATTTAAAATAAGCGCAGACCTGTACGTACATTTCTTATACTTTTTGGCCACTTAGTACCGGCTTAGACCATATAACATTGAATTGAGTATACCAGTATGTTATATATTTCAGTATGTTACAAAGTACTCTGTGGAGTATACTTAGCATAACATACTTAGCTTACATCTTTTAACAGGATATCTTAGTAAATATGATACTTATGCCTTCTTGTATCTACCCCGAAACAGTTTCCTTTCAATCGGTGCAAAAAACAAACTTTATATAAGGTAAACCACAATGAAACAACAATTGTAACAGTATTCAAGTTTATTGAAATACAACACGACCACAATAACTTTTATGCAGTATAATTAGTCTTTAGACTGCCTTATTTAATAATACTAGGTATAATTAATTTATTGTCAAACATGTCAAACAAACAACTCGATCGCTACTTCATTTTTTTTAATACATTTGTATAATTACAAAAAATACGCCATCACCTAAGGGGTAGGTAAGCTATGACGCTTCCCTTTATTTAAATAAAGTTAACCCCTGGATATTGTGTGCGTAAACAAATATATCAGACATGTTTTGCAGACATATGTTCAAACATAAATAACAAACATTTCTTTTATAGGAAACTGGTTACATCAAAAGTGCCATAACATTTTTATCTAACAAAATGTGCTTAAAATACATACAGAACCTTATAATACAATCCAATTCCTTAGCGCATTTCATAATAAGTTTATTTATTGTAGACTAGTTTACCGCTCGTGGGCAGACTACACCGCAGAAAGTAACTGGCTTCTTAATTTCCGTTTTTAATATTTGTGCAACATACAGTATTGTACTTAAAATTTCTTTGTAATTTTGTATACGAATGTTTTGGGGATTTGAAATTTCAGAGCAAAAACCAATCACATACAATTCAATAATTTTTTCATAAAGGTTAAAAACTAAAATTCTTTGGATACACTCAATACTTAATTGTTAAAAAAATCTACTATTTTAATATGAATCGATTCCATATCGATAATAGATCGATATTCGATGAAAGCACAGAATAAAATTTAATTAACGCTTGGTATTGCGATATATTTAACGTGATTTTTATTAAGTTACTAATTCTTTTAGGAACGATGTTAAAGGGTCTTAAGATTAATAGAATCAAAGAGGAAAGATTAAAAAGTTTGCCACCATACTTCTAACGCTAATAATTTTAAAGGTAAGTTAGGCCCAAATAGAGTTTAAATATTGTTAACTAACCTACAGAAATAAAAATAATAACTCTTTACATATATCCACAAATAACATAGCTAAAAATTTAAGAAACATTTATCCTATTAGCGAAAAACCTAAGCCTGATAAGAAATATGATGGCAATCGTTCAAGGAATTTTTAAAGGTAAAGTTGAAATTGTAATTTTAATTTGGATAAGACATTATTCTATCACTTATTTAATTTTTTCACAATGATCTTTAAGATAATAAATTCATGACTTCACAAAAGGTATCAATATATTGCTATTCAGTTTCGTACACCCTTATTTTCTTTTAAATAATACTCGTGGCACTGGAATATTTAAACTTAATTGACTAATCATACTTTCGAAGGAATAATTATTTTTTAACACTTTCAATGCCAACACACTAAAGATATTAATTAGAGTCGGTAGCTCTGGAAGTGTTAAATATATTTATTCCCAAATTATTCTAATGCACAAAGACGGTTGTTTATGTTACATTTTGACGTAACACAAATGTAACAAGTCAGATCTCTAACCGCAAATGCCGCATAAAATTACAGTCCTCAGGTTGACACTACTAAATATTTAAAATTTTTTGTATAAATATGCTGACTCCACTGCTCTATCTAGTGTAATTATTACAATGTATTAATTGTTCAAAAGTAAGACCGTTACATCAACATAATAACTCAAGTACGTGACACAGAAGACTAGGCAGAGACAACGGACCTCCTTCTACATACATACATCAACTTGAGAACAGTAAAAGCCTTGCCGAAATGGCTTGCTTGTAATACATTTAAAAACATTCTTAACTACAAGCACTATGGCAGTTACAAAGCAGATAGAAATTAATTTGAGACATTACATGATTGATAAAATTGGCTAAAAACGTAATGCAAATGTAAAATAACTGGCTTTCTTTTACGATTATTTTTTTTCGAAAGTTGTAAAAAATATAGTAACACTGTAACATTAAATAAATAAATGTGGATAGCACAAGGCTATAAAAGCACCAAAAAATAAATTAGGTTATTACTAAAAGGTGTTAAGACTAAATCTAGATATAAATAAAAGTGTGTTAAACCATTATATTTTAAATATCGACCAATACATGTGTTCTCTTAAACTAAGTTCATATAGTACATTGTATTTAATATATTACAACATACTCAACAAGAATATCAACAATGGACACCATAACTACATAAAAATATTTTGGTTCAATTACATATAATTTTTTCATACATTCATGAATTAGCATTTATAATAACAAATAAGTGTCACAATGAAAATCAGGTCGTGGCATTATAAATTAATAAACACTATTGTCACGTAAAACAATCCACAGACAGTTTATTTTTTTTTAATTCTAGTTCAACACATAAATATATTATCTGTATTTTTAAGCATTTAAAACAATACACACATGTAAGCTGTTTAATATTTAGAATCCAAAATAATTCTATTAGTTGTAATTTAAACGCCGCATTTTCATTGTGAATGCCACTTATTGTTTTATTATATTTTATTTTTGGAGGTCATAATAATGTTATAAATGCAATAAATATATCTGGATCATGTTGGACGTGTTAAGCTAGATATCTATTTCCACTGCAATGACATATGTTATCTCCCTTTGATCATCGAGAATGAAAGAGTAGACAATATTTACAAATGTCAATGCAATAGAACTCTAGGGCAATACTCAATTGAACACCATGGAAGCAGATCTTGAACCAACTGTAAAATCTTTGTATTGAGAGAATACGCACAGCTGGAAAGAGAAAACAGTTCATTCAAATAAATACATTGAAATAAAAAATGTAGTTGAGCTGGTACTTGTACCATAGAAGGACAATCAGCTCCATAAATGTTATAAATTTTAAAGTTTTAGAAACTTTTATATGCCTTCGGTTAAAAAAATATTAATGGATTTATCTGTCTGTAAACTTGAATGCATACTATCAACAAATATGTACATGCTTATTTATTAAACAAAATACCCATACAGGTTAGTAATTTACTGAAACTAAGTGTACAAAAATTACATAAATTATAACACAGCTAAACTCACGTGACAACCTTCGGTGGCGGCACCGAAGTAGTTTCAATAAATTAATTGTATAAAAGTCATTACATACAAGCATGGTATTGACGCGTGTATACAAAAAAAAATGAAAGTAAAACATTATCTTCGCTACATGATTTATCTATACTGCATAACATCATCTATACATAATATAATATAATAACCTCAACAAAGATACCAACAATCAATTTAATCATATGTAATGTGATTGTAAAATCATCAATAACTGTGTACATGAAAAACATGTAGGTACAAGGTGTTGCAAGTGACTTTGTTTGCGTGGAATTAAAAAAATAATAAAAAAAAGTTCTATGTAGCTTGTTACTAAACGATAACGTAGTTTTTTAATGGTGAAAGATTTTTTTAAATTAGCCCAGTATTTCTAGAGTTATTTCAATACAAAATAAATCTTTATTATTTATTACATTTAGATATCCATTCAAATTCCCTTAAATGTACTTAGCAATTAAATTAAGTATTCTTTTCAGTTTTCCACATTCCTAAATAAATATGTAAATATCCTAGTTTGCTTAATGTATATGATAAAGATAAATCTGTTACAATTTGACATTAACATATGGTCATATCACCCATGATAAGGTACTAAATGACCTTTTATTTCTTATCTATGTACTCCAAATTATCTCTAGTCTTATTAGCCATTTTATCATTTAATTAGCACAAGTAAACTTGAGTGTCTATAACAGGGTCAACAGATTGTAAGTGTTACTAATTAAATTTCTGTACATAGGAAATCTGATTTTTACTCCACCATACTTCATGTTTTAGTTCTGAACGCCAAATTAACTTATCACCATCGTAAAACTTTCCCTGGTAACGTAACTTGTTTACTCGGTTAATATCAACCTTATCAGTTAAATTAGATTTGTTGACTACTCACAGTTGTTAGATGTGGAAAAAACGCGTAAAAATATATCAAGAATCATCTAAACACAAAAGATACAATGACTTAAAATGAGTATCAGATATTATTGTCTATACTTACTAATATTATAAAGAGGAAAGATTAGTGTTTTTATATATATTGAAATAACTTAAAAATTACTAGGCCAATTTCATAAATTCAGCAGTAAAAAGCTGTTATTGCTGAATAAAATAGGCTGTGTTTTATACTGTTTTTCATTTCGTACGGACGAAGTCGCGAGCAACAGCTAATCTTACTATCTCACTAATATTACAAATGCGAAAGTTTAGATGGATTGATTAATAAATGGATGGATGTTTGTTAGAGTTTGTAGCCTAAACTGCTGAAAGGATCTCGATGAAATTGGCATGGAAGTAAAGGATAGTCTGGAAGATCACATAGGCTACTTATTTTTGTTTTTTTGAAACACACGCGGACGGAGTCGCGAGCGATAGCAAGTTAATCATAAATTATAGTTAAAAAATACATTTTCTTACCTTATCTTTTAGCTGTTGACACATATGTAGTGCGGCCGTTAACATGAACAGAACATCACTCAACCAGGGCACCGCACATTCCGCCTGACAGGAGTCTATACGCATCGTACCGTGCACTGAACTCAACTGGTACGCCACAAATATCAACTTATGAGACTGTATATAAAATGATATTGCTAGATCTTCAGGCAGATTCGGTGATAGTGCTTTCTGTAAATCCACAAGTTAATCATATACTAAATGTAAAGATTTATTTACTTTATAATGGGTTATATATTTACCATGTTTCTACTCTTCATAAGCTCGTCTATCGTTTTCTTCTTAGGTAAAACTAAAGCAGTCCGAGCCCTCTGTAGGGAACCGAGTAGGCATTGTATAATGTGTAAAACCTCTTCGGAAGACCTGAAACACAAAAAATACTAATGAATTTAATTTTCGTAATATATGAGAGTGAGAATTCAACGTCATTTAAATTACAGGGAATTGCCAGCAGCCTTTTTTAATCACATGTTTTCTATACTAATATTATAAAGATGAAAGATTTGTATTTTTGGATATTTTTATGTATTGAAATAACTCAAAAACTACTGGGTTGATTTCAAAAATTCTTTCCCTGTTAAAAAGCTATGTTATTAAGTTACATAGGCTATATTAATAAATTTCAGGTGGTCGAAGTCGCAAGTAACAGCTAATATTACGTATAGTTAGATTACTGTACAAAATGATAGCTGCAATCAGTCACACAGCTGACCACTAGCCGGAAACTTCCCTATCTATAATTTCTACACACTTACATAGTTACACAATCATATCTCAAAGTAATAGGATTATTAATATCTTTGACCAATAATGCATAGATATAATTGGCAATAACATTTATCTTATCAATAAAATTGACTTCGTAAAGCATTACCTGAACACATAATGTTTATCAACATTGTCAATGTAGCCTATAGCTTGCTGCAAATGGTTAGCTGCGTCTTGTATTTGTTGTAGCTTCCACGGCCCATCCTGGTTGATTGATGTGCGACATATAGAGTGCATTTGCCTTAAAACTTTAAAACTGATGTCCTAGAAACAAAGTATAGGTTTAAAAACTATGAATTTTGAGACCCACTAACAGAGGATACTAATTATCACCACCAACAAGTTAAAAAACTATGACTCAATGTTGATACTTGATACTTTTGTACTTCATCATCTCCCATACCTTACCCTAATCTCGTAAGGTTAGCGCACCAGGTTTTCGTCCTCCAAATAAATCTATCATCCATCATCTGTCATCACTCCCTTCTTGATCATGTCACCTTTCACGCAACCTTCATCTCTTTCTAGGTCTAACTCTACTGGTGCACCCCTCTACACTTCTATTTAACATTTTAAACCAAAAATATTTTGGTTTTATTGGACCATACTAAGAATAAACTTAGCAACAAAAATAAATTAGATTCATCCTTGCTAAAAGTTATTTAAGAACAAAGTAGTTGATGACATTCTTCAGAGAGCTGGGTCAACTGGAGTAATCCTTGACCTTACATCACACAATGTGTGCTAGCCATGGAATTACAGAAACCATAACCTCTATTAGTACTAAGAACATTGTAATTCATTTTTATAACATAAGTTTAAATAGCTCATACTCACTGCATGACTAATGCTATCACCAGTTAAGGTGACAATACATTTGAGCTGCTCTGGTTGTGAAGTAAGAATGAATTTATCCTGCTTTTGACCTTCATTCCCATATAAAGGCACAGGAAACCTATGAGCACATTCCTATAAGAAAAGTACATCTATATAAAAACAGATTAATCTCAAATCTTTATTAGTATTTTATCTATTTACAAATTCATTTTATGTTATCATGAAGTAGATACAACATCCAGTATTGATCCAGTATTGAAAAATATCATAGGGTTACATAGTGCTATACAAAAAAAAAATATTACACAAAAAATTGTACAAGTGAATGGCCTATGTGTTCACTAAAAATTTATGAATAAGATATATTATGAATATGAATAAGATTTTTTATATAAACAAATTTATATGAACGAAAATATTGCAAAATAAGCGGCTCTATTGATGTTCATTTTGATGTTGTAATATAAATTTTTTTTAAATAATTACGAGAACGAAAACTTACCTCCCTCACCTATTAGAATCGGACTTATGATTTTAAAAGCCCCAAGCATTTTCTTGATAAAAATAGCATGCTTACTAATGGTAATGTGTAAAATAACTTTACTTACGACTAATACTGAATGGAGCTGATGTAATATAGCGTGTACTTCTTCACGAAGCACCCATTCAAACTCTTCTTTCTAAAATAAATTACATATTTCGTGAAAACGAAAATGCATTGATCAAATATAAACCGTACTGGATTACATTAAGAATAATTGTATTATACCAGATTAGCAGCCTCTTCTTTTTCGTTGTCATTCATTTTTATAAGATTTTCTAATATTAATTTCCGTAATTTTACAAAATGTTACTTTATTACACTGACAGCTCATCCAAATGTCAAATAGAACAGACAGGATTCCAGTTACGTCAAATGTCACCTTTTTACAAAATCGAAACATCGATACATAAATTTAAAAAATGACTGCGATTATTGCAAAGTTAAAATATAAGTATAATTAAATATAGATATATCAAATTATAATTGTATAAAGTTATATCTTTTGTATAAGATTTTAAAATGTATGCTGTAAGAATTTACACCATCGTCACATTGATCTCTCCAGATGGATAGGTCGCGGATTGAAAACCAAAGTTTTGTTTCGGTCTAACTATAGAGTTCAGTGGAGAAAATACATAAATAATATATTTGTTCATCATAGAAATAATTCTGGTCGATATAATTTTATAAAAAACAAAAACTAGCCACTGACAACTTGATCAATTGCATGCCTAATTCTTTGAAAACATATAATAAACTCGAAGATAACAACGTCCAAAAATGGTATTTCCGAAGAAACTTGAGGCGTTCTACACAAAAATTGAAGTATTCTTACGTGAAAAGGAAATAATTGCAGGGTACAATTAAAACTTTATAGCCCCTCTTCTCTTCTCTCTTCCTAACAAGCACAGACATGAAATTGCTAAGTACATTTTTATTTGTTGAAAAGTTATTTATTAGTATTCTGTATATAACTGCATATTCATTGTTTCCTCACTAGTGTATAATGGTCATTGTGTATACATAACCGATGTAATACAAATTTCTTCGTAGCTACCTAATTAAAACAAGATTTTTTCTAGGAAATCGGGCCGACATATGAAATTTCCTTACACCTTTTCTGCAAAATTAGCACAATTTCCAATATTTTTTTATATGAAAAATAACATTATATGGATGTATTATCCACTGGGGATGGCAGTTGGTTTGTATTTAATTTCAAAGATTCATGAAATGGCAAATTCTGAAGAAAATCAAAGATCATGGGCTGAAACTCAAAGGAAAATAGCAGAAAAAGAAAAACATAATTGATTGAAATACCGTTTAATTTTTTATTATAATTGCAGAACTCTTTCCTTACATTCAAGAGTTAATTAGTCCCAGTTCTTTGAATAAACATTGTAAGCTGATTCGACTTACTTTTTCTTTTTTTGTGAATTACACAATTATTTTAAACGATTTGTTTCTATATTTAAATAAAAATCCTTTCTTGTAAAACTTACTCTACACCCGTTACTTTTAACTATACAGTTAAAATAATCAGTTAAATCTATAGGCGTGCAGGGAGCTTTATTCGACGATTCGACTGAGGGGAGTGCGAGGGTTTGACAGAGTTAAGGGTTCAGGATAATTGGGCAAAACCAGTGTAAAAAAAATAATTTTTACAAGTGCAAGACCTAACACCACGGTAAAATGTCAAACTGATGTCATCAACGTCATGTCATTGTCAAATTTTAATCAAGTCGCCCTTCAGTGTTGTTTTCTGCGATTGTTTTGTTAGATTTTTTAGATTAATTTGTACGGCAATGAAAAAGTCATAATAGCCCGGGAATGAATATCGGTATATGCAATTCATATTTAAGAAAACAGTAACTATGTGGGTTAAACCGCAAGAAGTCTTCATAAAAACTGCGCTGTGGTAATTTATTTACCTGACAATATTTGCTTATCTTATGTCTTGAATGCGATAATGTTATTTTTATTACTTCTGTTTTCCTTAAATATACAGGGACTGTGATGAGACAACCTTATACTTCGTTCTTCAAAGAAGAAAGGGCCATGGCAAATCAAAAGGACTATCTTCGCTTCTAGTGGGCACACTCGATAGTGTCTGGGATACAAAACCTGCCCCCTTTAGAATACTACACCAAACTCCTAACTCTGAAATATATTATGGTGAATAATCACACTTTATTGCACTTTGTTTAAATAGTATTGATTTAACTTTATTTTTATTAAATACTCCCTCTGTTTGATTTAGTAATAGCCACTGCATTAACAGAGAAAGAAATCCAACAAGACTGGCAGTGGTTGTTTGACAATGTAAGCCCTACCTTGCATTCTTTTGATAGTGAAGAAGAGATTACAGAATTTGTATGTTGTAAAATTAACTCCATTATTGCTACTGAACAGGAGAATTTAACTGAAGGTAATAAAATGAGATGTTTTTCTAATCCACCCTGATTCTAATTAATTTGTAGAAATATAACTAAATATTTGTTTATATTTCTTAGATGAAGATACATACAAAAATGTTGATTATGAATTTCACCAAAGATTTGCATTGCCAAAAGATGAGAAACTGGTGTGCTATTATTCCTGCAGGTATGGATTTTGTCTTGTCTAGATGGATGGATGGATGTTTGTTATTTATCTCCAGTACTGCTCAGTGGATCTTGTTAATTGGCATAAATGCAGTGTAGTCTGAAAGAACACAAGCTTTAAACTTAATTTTAGACAGCCAGTAAATTTATAATATAATATTTTAAGCAAGCAAATATATTACTTAAATTACTGCAAAATAATTTATTAAATATCATATTTGAATGACTTAGTAAAGATGACAATGAGATAATGTTTACCCAATTTAACACTATGTGTTATATTGTAGAAATACACATTTTAAATACACTATGTATTTTCATTGCTGACAATGATACTCAAATATTTGTAATTTCTGAAACTGGAGGACTGATTTTGATGGAATGATAGCTTATATACATGGGAATATTATAAGCTTCTTGTTTATTTGTAATATGTATTATTTTCTTTACTAGCTATTTGAAAGGTAAAATTCCTCGACAAGGTTGGTTATATCTGTCAGTACACTATATGTGTTTCTACTCTTATATACTTGGAAAGAAGACATCTCTTAAGATAAGATGGGCGGATGTGACTGAACTAGCAAAGACCAATAGCATATTATTTCCGGATTCAATCAAAATTGTTACAAGAGATGGGGAACATTATTTCACAATGTTTTTGAAGAAGGCAGAAACTTTTGCCTTAATGCAGCAACTAGCTAATATAGCTATGAAACAGTAAGTGTGATGTTACTTTTTTCATATTGGACATGTGTGAATATAAAATTATTTGTATATCTTAAATATATCTAAATATTAAAATGTTATAAGCACTATAATAGTATTACTTTCTTAATATTTCTCTGTAAAATCACCTTAAACTATGTAAAAATACCTTTTTTTTAAAAAAAAAACTATCATGTAAAAATCAAATAGTTCTATTTTACTAATGTCCTAATTCTTAACAGGTTGATCGACGACAAATCCGGCAGCTTTAACATGGATAAAGATTTACTTACTAAGCTGAGTAAGAATGTACCAAAGAAGCCATCATTCCTTAAACGAGATTTGGACGCGAGGAAACAATCGAATCTGTACACACTACGCTTTCGACTACCGCATACTGAGAAACTGGATGGTAGCGAAGAATGTACCTTATGGACACCATATAATAAAAGATATAATTGGGGCAGATTGTATCTTTCGCAGAATTTTATATGCTTCGATAGCAGGGTAAGTGCTACTGTTATGAAATTTTACTAGTATTATAAATGCGAGATTTAGATGGATGGATGTTCTTTTAGAGTTCATAGGATATACTGCTGAATGGATCTAAATGAAATTTGGTGTAGATGTACAGGATAGTGTGGAATAATACATAGACTATTTACTTTTATTTTTTTAATTCCACGCGGATGGAGTCGCGAGCGAAAGCTAGTAACAAATATTAATATGACATGATATGGTAAAATTCAGCCATTATTGTATTGTAATATTCCCTAATAGCACTATTTTATACTTAACTTGCTGTTGCCTGCGACTTCGTCTACCCAATATTAAGATAAAAAGTAGCCTATTATACCCGTCTATGTTAGCTACCTTTCAGTGAAAGTACCGTCGAAATCGGCCCAGCCGTTTCGGAGATTGCGAGTGGAGATTTCGGAAACGCGGCTTGCGGACAGGCAGACAGACAAAAAAATTTTTAATGCGATTTTCGTTATCAGCAAATCATCTTCCCGAAATGTGGAATTATTTTTTATATTACAAACAGACACTTTAATTTTTTTTATATGTAATAAATAAGTATTAAGAATGGGTTATGTAATGCATAAGAATCCGTATATTTTTCGGAACTTGTCATATGTTTTTATTGTTTAGATTTGCAATAACAATACACAGCATAATCGAGTTCTTGACACATATAATATTGTCGTGCAATCTCCGTTTGCTTTATGAGTCACGGTAACGTCGAGGCGCGTGCTGCACTTGTATCGCACATTATTCTATTGTTATCATGAATTATTGATGCCTCTAACCATTTAATTACTCTTCCTTCATAGACTAAACCTCAGACTAGAACAATGAGGTTTATGTTCATGTCTGAAATGTTCCGATTTTATTCTTAGCATCAGTAACAAAGATTTGAGAAAGTGATAGTTTTACTTAAATAAAATATGATATTTACCAAATATTTAAGTATATTTCTGTAGAATATTGCCTCAAATATATATAACATCAGCACCCTCAATTCAATTAAAACCGTTGTTTCCAATAAGTGCTTTTAATATGTAGCACTGTTTTGATAAAATTAAATCATCTTATATTTTTATCGATTTGTGAATGAATGAAACTGGTTACGTTTTCGACACGGATATTTTGTGGTAATTTTACTTTTTACTAATATTATCAATGTTTGGATGGATGGATGGATATATGAATGAATGTTTCTTCGAGTTTGTAGCCTAAACTGCTGAATGGATCTTGATGAAATTTGGCATAGATGTAGAGAAAAGTCTAGAAGAACACATAAGCTACTTGCTTTTGCTTTTTTATTTCCACATTTACGGAGTCGAGGGCGAAAGCAAGTATGTTATAAATCTATATTATAAAGATAAAGGTCATCACTCTATCAACTGGAAAAAACGTATTTGAAACTCGTGTGGTGTAACACAAATAATTCGTTAGGTGAGACATCTGGTGAGATTGACGATACCATTGCGGTATGTTCACCAAGTGGAGCGCGCGGACTCTGGCAGCGCTGGTAGTTCCGACTCTGGGAGTATCCTCATCACCACCGCCCATCACACCAGCTTTCTCTTCGGGAACATATCTGATAGAGATTTCCTCGTACACAAGATATCTGAACTGCTGGCCAAATTGCCCAAGTAAGTCACTAGGAAGTTGTTTAGAACATGCGTGGTTGGATATTTATGGAATTACTATTTGAAATGAAGACTAGAAAATATGTAGTTTGACTAAACTATCGCACAACTTTTTAGTTACGCTTTGATTCCTATAAGCTTATATGGAGGTGTACACTACTCGATTTTTCATCGTGTTACTAAACAGTCGAATTGACTGCGAAACAAACGACAATCGCACACCAGTTGTGCGACAATTTAGTCAAAGGTGTACGCCCTCCTTAAATAGGGACGTATAAACAGAAGTATACTAACAGTGGTTTAGATAAAACTGAAATTCATTTGTTCATTGTATGAGTAATTAACAACAAAACATTTATCACAGCGATAATTCAATTTGCACTGACATTGTTTGCATATAACGGTCAACAAGTTACGTAATTCATCATTTTAAATACAAATTATACATTCCAGTTATCGGTCAAATTGCGTCGTACTGTTTAATATGACTGACTTATTTGTTTTATTTTCACTTGTACAAGCTACTATAGCCTAACAGGAGGGTGGGCATCCGATCACGTAGTCGTGGGTTCGAATCGGACACACCTAGAGTTTAGATAGAATATCTGCTATCGGCTAAATTAAAAAAAAAATATGTTTACAATTATTTTGAAACTGACTATTTAATAAGTGTGTTGTTTTTCAGAGAATTAACGAGTTTACAGATATGACTACCATTACTAGCTTGTTCTGCTTGTTACTAATATCATCTGAATGACATTTGCCATTTGACTGATAACATATATTATTTTAAAGTCGAAGATTTTGTATACCATTGAAAAAACAAATCGTATTGATAATATATATGAAATTGTTTAAGTAAAAAATATGTAATTTGTGTTTAGTTTTAAATATTAAAAATTAGCATGATAATGGCAATAAAATGGTTAACAATCATTTATCGCATAATAACACCATCGTGGGATAACCAGCGGCTGCCGGCATGGGAGAATAATAAATGGCATGAATCTATTTTGTTATTTTATTATTATTAAAATTTCGTCAATGGTCAGTGATTTATATAGGGAGAAAGCGACACGTGTTCAGGACAAGCACGAGGAGGGGCCGGACTGGACGCCGCAGCCGCCGCTCATGACGCTGTTCAAGACTCACCAGACGGCAACCATTAAACAAATACAGCAGAAAAAGGTATACCATTTTCTACTTCTACCGAAATACTGATAACGCACTTTTGCTTTTATTAGAATCTCTACGACGGTGGAAATTCTACAACTTTAGTTAATACAACTGTAATTTCAATGGCTGGTAGGAACCTTAAGCTTACAGAAAAAACAATAACAAATTTAAAGTTTTCGTCTGATTTGAACCACAATTTAAACTGGCTTAAAAATATGTGTGTGTAATTTACATGTTTATTTTGTTTGATGCGGTATGCTGCTATTCAGTTCCACTTTCTCAAAATTAAAAACCATACAGTTTTTTTTTGAGCTAAAAAAAGCGTACCAAAAGTCGAAAATATTTGTCTTGAAGTCAGATTTTCTTTTGTTAAAATTTAATTTTCCTCGCGTGAAAGAAAGAACAGATGACATTTGTCTCTGAGTTAAGGTATCTACGCTATATAAATAAAGTTTTCGATATATAAAATATGTATTTATAGGAAAAACAATGGGAGGATCACATGGCGGAGGTGGGTCGCGGTGTAAGCATGTATCAGACGACAGCTGGCAGTGAACTTGTAGTGAACGGTATACCGGAGTCCCTGAGAGGCGAATTGTGGAGCGTCTTCTCAGGTTCTACACTACAGAAAGTACAGAATAAAGGCCTGTATGCGAAGTTGGTTAATGAAGCACTCTCCTCTAAAAATCAAGCAAATGATGAGATCGAAAGGGATTTGCATAGATCGCTGCCAGAACATCCTGCGTTCCAAAATGATGTCGGTAAGAAATGACGCTTAAACGTAGTTATTTAATCTTCTGATTATTTAATCGACATTAATAATTATAGGCTAACCATCAGATCCATAATTATAGCTTAAAGTACTCATATTAAAAAAATAGTATTTTAAAATTGATGTTTTAACTGATTTTTCATCTGATTTTAAAAAGATTTAGCCCCTGTCTATATTGACATGTTCATTGACTCTTTTATGGCCGGTTTCCCAGATATTTTTAATAATTCGTTAGTGTGTTTACTTCTCAATGCGTTTCTGTTTGTTTTTTGAAACTTAGTTCAACATTAATAAATCACTACATAATAATAAAATACATGGAAACTTCAGCAACGCAATAGTTGTCGATTTTGACAATAGGTAATGTGTAACCCAGGTATATCCGCGCTGCGGCGCGTGCTGTGCGCGTACGCGCTGAGGAACCCCACCATAGGGTACTGCCAGGCGATGAACATTGTAGCCTCCGTGCTGCTCATCTACTGCCCCGAGGAGCAGGCCTTCTGGCTGCTGGCCACCATATGCGAGACTCTGCTGCCTGATTACTATAACACAAGGGTCGTTGGGGCTCTGGTATGAATAACATTTTGTGTTACTATTCCTTTTGCGTAAATCTATACTTCCAGACTAATATTATAAAGATGAAACATTTGTATTTTTGTATATATTTAAATAACTCAAAAATTACTGGGCTGGTTACAAAAATTCTTGAACCATTAAAAAACTACGTTATCAGTGGTTAACGTAGGCTATGTTTTATTTAAATCTTTTAATTTTATGCCGACGAAGTCGCGAGCAACAGCTAGTTTATGTATCCATAATTGTAGTTTGTTTAATCGGTAATTACTTCAGTTCTGGGTTAGAAAGGTGAAGAAACACGAAAAATTACTTAGTCCTGTTAAAATATGGGAGTAAAGGAAGTAACAGAATTAAAACTAGGCTTCTTGGATGTAGCTTCTGGTTCTTTTTAATATATTCCAAAACTTCGTGTTGTTGACGCTGAGATTCTTGGAAATGTAGTATATAATTGTGATTACTCCTGAAGGTGGACCAAGGTGTGCTGGACGATCTGACAAAGAGCCACCTGCCGGAGCTGCATGCTAAGCTGGACGAGCTCGGCATGATGAAGATGATCTCCCTCTCCTGGTTCCTCACGCTCTTCATCAGCGTGATGCCGTACGAATGCGCCGTCAACGTTATGGACTGCTTCTTTTATGACGGCGCTAAAGTTATATTCCAAGTACGTGTTGATATTGTTTGTTTATTTTATATGTCCTTTCGGATAAGGTAAAACTTTATGTTTTTGGTGTTTGTAGGTAACTTTGACAATTCTGGACATCAATCGAGACAAGCTGCTTAAATGCGCAGAGGATGGGCAGGCGATGCAGGTGCTCAGTGACTACCTCGAGGGTATTTTCAACGAGGAGGCCATGGCGCTTTCCACTGAGCCCAGGACTGCCGACAAGGTAAAGATCATATAATTGTATCTCATAGTCTAAATAAAACTGAGCGTTCCTGCTCGAAGGACCATATTTAGACCAATAATACAGCATTATTGTATATCTATACTAATAAAGAGGAAAGGTTTGTATTTTTGTATGTATTGAAATAAAGACTACTGGGCCTACGTTAAATTCTTACGTCATTAAATAGCTACGTTATTGCTAAGTTACATAGGTTCACGTTAACTGGTTGTAAAGTATAATGTTTGGTACCAGACGATTAAGATCAAAGAAGTAGTGTACCAGTCGTACCAGTCGTAGAACTGTTTTACCCTGCTCGAGGGACCATATTTAGAGCTTTTATTTGTTACCAGACGATCAAGATCCAGGAAGTAGTGTACCAGTCGTACCGGTCGTACGGCGCGGCGGTGAGCAGCGAGTGCATCGAGCAGCTGCGGCTGAAGCACCGCCTGCGCGTGGTGCGCCACCTCGAGGACAGCCTGGAGCGCAACACGCTGCGCGCGCTGCAGCAGGACCGCCTGCTGGACCCCGCCGAGCTGCAGGTATGTCCACTTTCCGGTGCTCGATCACAACGAACCTCTTTACCATTGGTAACAATTTTTTTTTTTTTTTTTTTTTTTT
>NW_013527915.1:1211137-1231412 GCF_000836215.1 Papilio polytes
CACATTACGCATTTTTTATTCGCCATATCTGCGGGTAGGTTAAACGCGTACAATAATACGTATTGACGCCGCGACGCATAGACGCACACTCTGCACTTAGCCTCTGCATTATCATTACTATGCTAATCTTGCTTCTTTGCTGCCATTGGCTTTTACTTTTTTGTCCTATTTTTGCATGTCAAATATATTAATTCTAGATTTTTACCCGCGACTGGGATTAAAAAAAAAAAAACAAAAGTAAGTAGCCTATCTATGTGTTCTTCCAGACTATCCTATACGTTTATGTCGAATTTCATCAAGATCCGTTCGGTCGTTTAGATTTGATGTAAACTTTTGCATTTACGATAATAGTACTGTTTCGCAGGAGCTGCTGAGCGTGATCCGCGAGGAGTTGTTCTGGGCGAAGCGCGTGCCGTGCGAGCGGCTGGAGGCGCCGTACGAGGCGTACCGGCTGGACTACGCGCAGTTCCGCGCGCTCTTCTCCGCGCTGTCGCCCTGGGCGCGCGCGCCCTGCGCCCCCTGCGACACCATCACCGCCAGGATCTTCAAGGTATCTCACCTCTCTATTACAAATAACGTTTTATAACATTTCACTGCATATTATTCATATAAGTCATACAAGGTTATAAAAATGCTTGGTTTTAATGTTGTAATTTTCCTCTAAAGAAGTGTCGATGTCTTTGGACTCGAATCGCCAAGCAATGAGATGTATAAATTTACATGTACATGCACGCGCTGCAACAAAGAAATTCAAAAACATGTGTGAAGTCAACTCGCACTGGGCCAGTGTAGTTGACTAATACATAGTCACCTACGCTCCGAACCCCTTAGTGGTATAGTGGTAATGGCGGATGGTCCTTCGAGTCGGATTTTTAATTGAAAATCTGGTGATTTGTGTATTGTAGCTGATGGACCACGACGATGACGGCATGGTGAGCGCGCGCGGGCTGAGCGTGGCGCTGGGGCTGAGCGCGCGCGCGGACGCGCAGCGCCGACTGCGCGCGCTGTACTGTGCGCACGCGCCGCCGCTGCTGGGCGCGCACGACCTGCTGCCCGCGCACTACACCGACACCGGGGAGGAGCTCGCCGCTGACGCCATCTCCTTCTTTGACAAGTTAGTCTCTTTTCCTTTCAATTACTCATCGATCAAAGTTGCTATATAACTTTATCTATGCTAATGTAATAATTAAAAAACATTTCTTTGTTGTATTTGTCAGCAATAACAGCATATTTTTGAATAGTGGTAAAGCGCTTTAATATCTTCACACTGTAGGGCCGGCTCGCCCCCAGCAATACCACGACACGTAACTGTTAAAATATTTTTTTTATAAAATAATATAGTGTGGAGAGTCCGGGTGGTGGGGAGAGTGCGGGTGGTGGGGATGGTGCGGAGGGTGCGGGGGGTGACCGCGGGCTGCAGCGCTCCATCAGCCAGGTGTGCGAGGCGGGGTACATGGACAAGTCTGCCGACGCCGCTTGCACGCAGCCAGGTTATAAATATTCACTTTTTATTTATCTCTTCCTAAGAACTAGCATGTGGTGTTCGTTGACCTTGAAAAGGCATACGACCGAGTCCCCCGAAAGGTTCTGTGGTGGGCGATGAAAGAAAGACAAGTGGCTGGGAAGTACGTGCGACTCGTGAGTGCAATGTATGAAAGAGCGAACACTCACGTCAGGTCCGAAGCCGGAGTAACCGACAAGTTCAATGTGGCTGTGGGCCAGCACCGGGGATCGGCTTTAACCCCTTAAAGTTAAGGGGAAAATTTACAACGCTGTCGTAAGACCTGTCATGATGAATGAATCTGAATGTTGGGCAGTCAGGGACGGATGAAAGAAGACTGTATGTGGCAAAAATGAGAATGTTCAGATGGTTGTGTGGGGTAACACAAATGGATAAGATACGAAATGAGTATATTAGAGGAAGTTTGACTGCCCCAGTGGTGGAGAAGGTAAGGAGTAAAAGGTTAGCGTGGTATGGGCATGTTATGATGAGGAATGAATCACATGTTACAAGGAGAACGTTAGTTACGAGTGTGGTACACCGGTAGAGGTAGACCTAGAAAGAGATGGATTGGATGAAAGGTGACATGATCGAAAAGGCAGTGATGACTGAGATGACGTATGTTAGTTATTTGGAGGACCAAAACCTGTTGTGCCGACCCTACGGGATTAGGATAAGGAGGATTATGATGATGATGATGATGTTATAAGGGAATGTAATTAATGTGTTCAGAGTGTGAGGCGGGGCTGGTGCGTGCGTGCGCGCTGGTGGGGCTGGCGGGGGCGGGTGCGGGGGCGGGGGCTGCGGGCGCGCCGCCGCTGCCGCGCGCGCACCTGCTGCGCCTGCTGGCCGCGCTGCACGGCCTCACCGAGCACAGCGCGCCGCTCTACGAAGCTGTCGCTAGGGCCGGTACGCACACACACACACACACACATACACATATAGTCTTACAAATAAATATGGAATAAAGTTAAATTTAGGAATAAACTGAGCATAAGCAACTAATCTATACTATCGTAATAAAGCGTAAACACACACTTCTTTGATGTCTAAGATTTACAATTACAGCATATTTTTGAATAACAAACTCGTCTGCCACCTTATATTATAAAATGAAAAAAGTGGTAGACCGCCAGATTCCTTGATGGTCCATTCTCTTACAACTAACTTACAGACCTATTCGCGCTATTTTCCCTATTACGATAACCGTTAGTTTTAACGTCGTAAAAAACCTATATACATATTTATGTCGCAATTAGAAGAAGAAATTAATTTGATGTTAAGTCATAATTAGAACACGAGCAAGCGACTTTCGTGAGAACTAAGATTATGCTGGAAATAGGGATCGTTGCGAGAACATTGTTTGAATTATATGAGCATTGTGAATGTGTTCCTGGAATCCGACTTTACCCATGACCACCATGTGATCTAGAGTAGTAGTAATTCTGATATCGTGCTAGCTCAAGCCAACATATATATACTCAAACTTCGGTAACTTAAAAACCTCTATAACTTCAAAAAATAATATGTTCCCTTTCCATCAGAGCCCAAAACCTCTACCAACATAGATCCTTGATAACTTAAAACCTCTATAACTGAAAATATTTAGTGTTTCCCTTGGACTTTAACTTATCGAGGTTCTACCGTGTGTGTGTGTGTCAGGCACGCTGCTGCTGCAGCTGGGCGAGCTGTCGCGGCCGGCGCTGGGCCGCGAGGAGTCCTGCGACAGCCTGTACCTGGCCGCCGCCGCGCACCGCCACACGCACCTCGCGGTAACCGCACGTTATAACTAACACTTCATTTAAAACACTAAATATATTTTGATATAATTACATTACTACAATACTTGTCTAATTTTTAATATATAGTAATATAACAAATATAATAACACAACACACAAACACACACACACCCAACTGTTTCGTCTCGCAAGAGATAAAGTCAAATTTGGAGAACTGACCGCCAACCTTCGCTAGTGGGAGAGGCACCTTAAGAATATAACAAAGTATAAACGCACGTTTTATGTTCTGCAAGATGATAGAAATCGTAGCATATTCTAGAATTATTATCTTTGTTTTAAATAAAAGTACACTTACGACAATGTTATGGGCTGTATTATTCAAGCTATTTAATTTAGACAGTGAATAAATTGTAAAAAATTATCATGCAGGAAAGGGACAAAATAAGCCAATAGCAAAATCTTTGTTGACATTTCTGCATTTGAATTGTTAAAAAAATAAATTAAAGTCTTTATAAGTTGATGAAGACGGGAACAGATAGTAATATAATTCTGTTTCCTTAACGTTTATATTTCCTCCAGCTGGATCCCAACGGTAACCAAACGATGGAGGAAGCCACCTCTGAAACATCGCCGTCGAAGGAAAGTGAACCTTCAGCGGAGAGCGAATGGTTTATAACCCTGGAGCAGTTCCTGGCGACGATGCTGACGGAGCCGCTGCTGGAGGAGTTCTTCAACAGGCAGTTCCCTCTGCTGCCGCAGCTGGAGGCGCTGCGCCGGAGAGACCGCTCGCATTCCATACCTTAACTTCTATACTTTGCTGAAGTTTATTTTATCATAACCTATTGATTCATTAGTGTTTGGCCTATGTTAACGGAATAAAACTCAAGTTACGTAGTTCGGAAACTCATTTCTTGAAGCTATCGAACCAATAACACTAACGAATGGTTAAACGTTGGGAAACCGGACATTAGAGTATTAGAGTCGCTGAACAAAACACAATTGTTAATGAATTATTTAACGGCAGATGTAATTGTTCATAAATCGAAAACGCCCGTCTGTTATAACGTATTTTAATGGAATTCGTTTAAATGTGACGTTTAAAAATATTGCGTCAAATGTTCGTTTTAGTATTCGGCTTTGAGTATAGCTTTATGTATTTAATTCGATTTTACTTTCATAATGACCAACTAATCTTGATACTTGACTTTAATGAAGTGTCGGGATTATACTCCGTCTAGTTATTGACAAAAAAATATATTGGTAACACCCTAAATTGATTTCACTAAAGCTTAAGTTTTTAGTTATTAACAATTTTAGTTTTTATTATAACCAAAACCAAAAGTTTACAACGAATATTTTGAAGGATCTATTCTATTTAGATCGTGTATATTTGAATAGAAATTGTGTTATGCAATATGACAACAGCAATATTTTTTTAATCGTAATATTTAATTAATTTTAAATGATTTCTTAGCGACTACAAAATATGTACTTAAGAAAAAAGTAATAAAAAAAATCTAAACTTTAATAATTTTGACAAAAATATACATTCCAATTTTGAATATTTTTTAAAAAATTTAGTACACCTTATTCTTCCTTTATTTAGGTCATATTTAAGCCATATTAGACTATAAGTAGACGTACAAAGAGGGGGGCTAACAAATTGTAATAAATTTGTCACCCCCTCCCACTTATCCTCTGACAAGATAGTATGTTCACGTGTTTTGCGATTACTTAAGCACGCTATGACGTCATCGGAGACTACAACTGTTTTCGTGCACGCATTGTATTTAGAAAATTTATGTATCGTGTTTTTTCAATTAGCTTGTTTCTTTGTATGTATTCAATATTGTGAGATATTTAATTTTGATATATAAATTAGACCTGAGTGTAATTTAAGTACAAAATATATTTTTACTTGTTCTATCTTACTAATATTATAAATGCGAAAGTTTAGATGGATGCATGTTTTTTAGAGTAGCCTAAACCGCTAAACGGATTTCGATTAAATTTGGTATACCAAGAGTTCTTCCAGACTATCCTCTACATCTATAGAAGAACTTTAGATAGTCTACACTTTTTTTTTAATTCCACGCGGACTGAGTCGCGGGCGAAAGTTAGATTATAAAAGTCGATTTCTTTTTCTGTAAACTCCATTACTGCATATTCTTTTTTAGTTCGAATATTATCGAGTTTAAATTCAATTTAAAAAAAACTATTTTATTATACGGCTTGATATATAACGTTGTTTAAATATGTTAGTATGTCTATTCTATAATAAAGAGCATTGAGCAATAAATTTAGTTATAGGAAGAAAATGTAATATTAAAAATGAAAAAAAAAATGATGTTACCACAATGGATATATTGTATAAACATGTATATTTACTACAAAAGCTTGCTTTGTATGTTATAGTTTGAGGAAATATCTTGAATACTTAGTTAAGAAATTTCATTTTACTTTTTAAAACATTAAAAAGTATTTGCAAATGAACATTTAGGGCCTGTCCTTCCAAATTGTAAATGGTCGTTTACAACGTGAAAAATATGTGATGGAAATATCGGATTTTGTTCCCTTATCTGACAGTGACGTCATTTAAGCTATCTGAACATCTATCAGCTAGTGGTGGGACAGCCCTTTAGTAATTTAATTTAAAAATTTAATTTTTGATTACTAAAATGTATTAAAAGACCAAAATATTTCTTCAAATTAATTCAAGTATATTGCTTCACGTAAATCAATGGTGCTTACGAAAATATTTTCTATATGCTGCTTACACGCTTTTATGTTACACGCTATGCTGATAAATTTAAATGAATAGAAATTGCAATTTTGTAATATAAATAGAATTTTTAGATATTAGCTAGTTGGGGTGACAATAGCTACAAATTTGTTAGCATTTTAATTGACATTATCTCTATAAAAATGATTGTAAAGCCCGCTATAAACAGTTTTAACGTAAACTCAACAATTAAAAATGTTAGGGCCAGTCCCACCAAATTGTAAATTGTGTGATAACAATCGGACGTGTAAAATATGTCTTTTTTTTTTATAATACAAGGTAGAAACGAGCAAGCGGCCACCTGAATCCACCGAAATGGGAAGCGACCGCTGCACATAAACATCCGCAATTGCAGATAGGTTGCCTACCCTTAATTGACGGAGGAGGAGACGCACATAAAGAGGACATTTCCCCTTCCTATGGGTAAATGTCAGCCAGTGGCAACCCATCTGCAATTGCGGATGTTTATGGACAGCGGTCGCTTTCCATTTCGGTGGATTCAGGTGGCCGCTTGCTCGTTTACCACCTTGATTTATAAAAAAAAAGGTGCTTTGAATTACAAATGTATTTCGTCAGACAGTTAGATTTTAATTGAAAAGTTCGAATGTCAAAACTATGGGTAGCTTTAGAAAAATGCTACAATCGAGAGCTTAAAAAATCATTCATTGCGCACTCGAGAAATTAAAATATTTTTATATATCTCCCTATAATATTGCATTGTTTATTTTTGTACGCTAAATGTATATATCACTTGTATATAATATTCATAGATATAAGGTACGTAATTTGTTTGACCTCGACCTTTGATAACTTCTCTTTACTGTAACGGTTTTGACACGTGACGTCATATATTGGCATCCCTTATTTTTATATTGAAAGAACAGAGATAGCATGTGTTAAAACATGCTTCTAGACTCATACAGCCTACGAAAACTTAGGAATAAACTGAGTATAAGCAAATATTTTTACATATTTTGCTTATACTGAGTTTATTTCTAAGTTGAACTTTATACCGCGTAAATTTGTCAGGCTGTTAGACTTATTTGCAAGTTCCTTTAACCTCTAACAAAATTTAAAAAGAAATATAGATCCATTCAATGTATTTAGAATTACTTCAAATTACAATCAATACTCTCATTCGTTTTTCTTAGTATGTATATAGTTATCTCTGTCACTCTCTATGAAAAACAGAGACAACAATATTACAGTTTGTAATGTTTCGACCGAACGAAGTTACGTTTATTTGTTTTGTACTACTTTTTAGTTAAATGTTAGATGTAATGGGCGTCGCCACTTGTGTTCACAGTTACTTTCCCTATAGAGAATCGAAAAATGTAAAATAAGCGTTAATTGCTTATTCTATGGTATCGGGGATTACCTGGAACAAATGAGGCTTGCGGACAGACAGACAATAAAAAATTGATATGCGATTTTCGTCCAGCAACGCAAAAACAATCCCGAAATCTGGAATTTTTCTTTTATATAACAGACACTCCAACTTATATGTATAGACTAAATTGGAATAAATTTTTTTACTACCTGCTCTTGTACAACGTTGGCAACGCTCTTAATGTTAGAATACTTTTCTAAATAATTTGTTTATTTGTAAATTATAACATCGTTATAAATAATTTTAATATTGCGCATATATCAGAAATGTTTTGTTGTGCTATTTGTTTAATCTTTGATAAATCGTGCGATTTTAAACTATATGAGGTCCATTTTAATGTAATATGTAATTATAACTCATGGGAAATAGTTTCCGATTATCGATGTTTGATATCAGTCACCTATTCAATGTTTTTAAAACTTATGTGTCTCTTATATTAATAAATAATCGATGTTTACGCCTACATTGTGTAACTTTCGATTGCACAATATTTAGCTTGTAATATCGCTATATAAACGACCATAAGAACCTATACGGTGGGTTTTCACTAGCAAATAACTTCGAAACATTGACAACTCTATGTAAAAACCACGATAGCAATACCTTTGTGTTTCGGCAGTGGAAACTCATTGTATACTTAACGCAAATAAATACACGTTTGTTTGAAGTTTTTTTTCGTATTTTATTTTTGAAACAATCATTTACAAAACAAAACAAGTAAGAAATTGCCTATACCAGTTTTAAATTATACATTCGTCTAAAAAATCGTATTTTTCAACGACAATTTTAAAGCTGGTTATAGTAACAAAATAGTTATTTGTATGTGTCTACTCTATTTGGTTAAAGAGCGCACTATATTATTTTTAAACATTTATTTACATATCTATAAAGTTAAATTAATTATTTAAGACTCATCTTCAGAGTCCATGCCTTTTCTGAACGTACTTTAGCCTTGTCTGGAAGTTCGATACTGGTTACGCCATTCTTGATATTCCACTGAAAAAAAAACAATAATAATAGTGAAACAAATTAATGCATATTTCTCATTAACCAATAATAAAAAGGCCACTATCACAATTTACATTAACAATAAACCAAATAATAATAATTTACCACGCTCCTATTGTAATCGAGCCAATATTTTATAAACCATAAAAACCCTGCTACATTTCATGGTTACAATATAAATCGTAAAAATTACTTTCAAGGCAATTTTAAAGGCATTTGGATAATAAATTAATCTAAATAAGTGATTTAATCTCACACTTAACCTACTTTACTTACTTGAATAAGTCCTTCGTTGCCCAAGAGCTCGATTTTGTAAACTCCATTATGTAGATAAGTCGAAAGATCCTTAACAAGAAGGATGTTTGTAGTCGGCCAATGAAGAACTATTGCGTAAATAGCTCTAATGTTATCAGATGGTTTTGGTATCGCGGTGGGATGTCTATGACTGTGTTTGGTTTTACGACAAGTGTACCATACATCTGGGTTTAAAGAATCATTTTGATGTAACCAAGGTGAAGTACTGTATATCGCTTCGCCGTTTATTTCTAACCAACTGCCGAGATCTAGAAGTCTTTCTTGGAATATCGGCGCTATGGTGCCATCTTGTGTTGGACCCACGTTTATTAAAACGTTACCTGAAATATACGCGATGTTGAAAGAAATTTGGTAAAACGTTATGGTTCTAAGTGATTGTATCAATTTGTTAGTCGAAAATCAGTTGTACCTAATTTTATAGAAAGATTCATTTATCACCAGCTCATTATACGTCCCCACCGAGGGGCTCGGAGCCTACCCTAAGTTAGGATGACTAGGCCATAGTCAACCACGCTGGTTTGTTGACTTCACAAATATATTTGAATTTCTTCGCCGATATATGCTGGTTGCATAACGATGTTAGAAATTAAATTTGTTTATTTTATAATTATAGAAATTACCTCCACAACTGACTGTCGATACAACTTCATAGAGCACTTGTTTTGTGGTGAGTGTGTCGTTGAGGGTCATCGGCTTGCGGAAGCCCCACGACCGGCTGTCCACTGTGAACGCGTTCTCCCATTTATGGTTCTGTAGAGAACCTAATAGAACAAAAATATCTAATACATAAATGTTGCGTTTTAAAAGTCTAAAAGTAATAAGACAAATAATTGTACTTAAGTGAATAGTTGATTTAATAAAGAAATCTGTTCATCCAATTTAGTGTATTTGTTTAAACTTACCAGGGTTATACCGATCAGCACAATTGTAGAAATCACCATGTTTACAAGGGATCCCAATACCCCATCTATCGTTCACTACAATCTCATCCTTCACCGGGCTCTCGTTGTACAGCCAGGCGAGGAAGTCTGTTGACTTCCAGTACGTATCGTACGTCTCCCAATCACCATCTGACCAGAGAACTGATGGCTTGTAATCGTTAATCAGTTGCTTTAAATCCGGCCACAATTTTGTTTCGGCGTAGTTTCGTGTGGTAAAGTTATTCTTCTTATCATCTTCATATATCGGATTGAACCATTCGTATAGTGAATGATAAACACCGAACTTTAGGCCAGCGGCTCTCACGGCGGTCGACAGTTCTCCGACTATGTCCCGCTTTGGACCGACATCGTAAGAGTTCCAACTGAAGGAACGATGTGAAGGGAACATTGTGAAGCCATCGTGATGTTTACTTGTCAAAACAATGTATCTACAAAATAATAGTTAGTTAATAAAACGTAACAAAACGAAACCCTCAAGGATACCATCGCGCTTTGCAATTAACGAGAAAAATCAGAGTACACATTTAAGAGAATAAACCGCTTGGTAAATAACGCTCACCTAGCACCAGATTTTAAAAATAAATCGGCCCACTCGCTGGGGTCAAAGAACTCTGCTTTGAACATCGGTGCGAAGTCTTGATATGTGAAGTCTGGAGGATAATGCTCCTTCATGTATTTGTTTATTTTTTCATCACCACCTACAAAAAATATCAAACAACATTTATAGAACAGAGGAGAAAGTTGGGAAAAAAAGTTTTGTTAACTGTGTAAGTAAATATACCTTTCCAATTACTCCAGAACCATTCAGAGAAACCGACAACTGAATAAACTCCCCAGTGTAGGAAAATACCGATTTTTGAATCATCATACCAATGGGGTAATGGCCTCGTATCTAGATCCTTCCATTCCGGCGAATATTTTTTTGACACACGATGGCTGTTTACATGACGGGATTCTCCACTTTGTATTTTACTATAACTACTGACCACAGAACACAGCACAAGTATACACAATAGAATTATCTTCATGACTCTGGAATATTAAAAAAATACTTGATCAAGTCACAAATTCACTTACGTCTATAGGAGCAGGATGTTAGGACAATTTGAGAATCACGAGACCATTGACCGACACATTTGATTGCAGAAATGAGATATGCGGTATAACTATAAAGTTTGACTTACTAAGGGTCGTAATGTAAATAATAATTTCTACTCTACCTTTTAAAACTAGAAACGACATTAACAATACTTCAACTCAACATTTAAAATAAACAATTTTAAGAATTACCTTTTTAGAACCACTTGGTAGAACTAAGAACATAAAAATTAAACCAAACTGAAGTTCAATTACTCATTTTCTGTAGGAAATCCATATAAATGTAATCCATAGAAGTTTATAAAGTATTTTCTCCACTATTATAACAGTTAATTCTACAAACAAGTCGCGTTACTGGCCACGGAGCATTAACTAATAACACAATGAGGATACGCAGCACATTTGTACGTTATCGGATGTAGGTACTTATAGTAGATGAATTGTTATCGTACAAACAAGGGGACTTGTTTATTATTATACGTACATTTATATAAATATCTGGTTAAGTTTGGTAAAAGTTTTATTTAGTACTGTACGCACATATCGATACTAATATTATAAAGAGGGAAGATTTGCATTTTTGTATGTATCGAAATAACTCAAAAACTACTGAGCCGAATTCAAAAATTCTTTTAATAATTAAAAAGCTATGTTATCAATGAGTAGCATAGGTTATATTTTATTGTTTTGTATTTTCTATAAATTAAATTAGAACATAAGGTACAATAAATTATACTTCATATTAATATTATAAACTAGATTTCGCCCGCGACTTCGTCCGCGTCAAATAAAATAAAACAATAGTGAACATCCTCAACATCTATACGAAATTTCATCAAAATCTGTTCAGCCGTTTAGGCTACAAACTCTAACAAACATCCATCCATCCATCTAAACTTTCACATTTATAAAATTAGTATGAAGTATGATGTGAAAGATGGACGTATGTTTGTGATTACGTGTCTGGCTTAACTAATCTAATTGAAATTAGGCATAGATGTAGAATGTAGGCCGACTTACTTTAAAATGACACAGACGGAGTCGCTGGCAAAAGTACTATTGCAATCTTAATCGACGATAAACACTTCACTTAATGCGAGGGTTAAGTAATCATTAATATAAATGCTTGTTATATAAATATGTCGCGGACGAATATTAAATAATTATATTTATTATCTTTGAGTATAATGGGAATTATAACTTAGAAAAAAAAACTCAAAGAACAAACATCAAACACATACTCTTATCTTAACAAAGGTAACTGATATATTTATCGTTTTTAATATGTTTATTTTAGGTTATGTATTGCAAATAAGTTCCTATATTAGAAGTAACCATAAATTAAAAACAATCAAAAAAATAAATGTTTAATACTTTTTTTTATAAATCTTGCATCAATAACTATTTGTTTTATTGCTAGGGCTTTTTATTTAGGCGTAAATTTCAATACCCATGCATATTCGACGGCGACCGTCGCTTTATCTGGAAGCTTGATATATGTTAATCCGTTTTTTACTTCTCTCTGCAAGAAATACGATGTTATCCAAAAAAGTGATAATTTAATTATCAAATTCAAAACTACATTTATTTAGCAACGCAAACTTTGATAGGGCTAATTTGGACCACCCGCGGAATTTAAAAAAAAAGTAGCCTATAATATGCCCGTCTATTAGCTACCCTCCAGTGAGAGTCCAGCCGTTTCGGAGATTATCTGACACAAACGCGGCTCGCTAGACAAAAAAAAATTAAATGCGATATTCGTTATCAGCAACGCAAATACATCTTCTTCCCGAAATCTGGAATTTTTCTTTTCATATACAAACAGAACATCCAATTTTATTATATATATAATAAAGGACTTCCAAATTCAGACTATCACCCTTAAATTGAGTTACTAATTATTTACGTAGGGTAGTGTTAAGTTTTTTCGAATTTAATACTCACAGGTAAATCACCATCATTGCCTAAAAGTACAATTTCGTAAACAGATGTCAGAATATACCCTGTCACATC
This sequence comes from Papilio polytes, assembly GCF_000836215.1. Taxonomy (NCBI): domain Eukaryota; kingdom Metazoa; phylum Arthropoda; class Insecta; order Lepidoptera; family Papilionidae; genus Papilio; species Papilio polytes. The sequence continues at coordinate 1,223,927 of NW_013527915.1, forward strand.
TTTTAACAGGATTCTGTTACTAATAGGCCAAGTTAGAAAGATCGCAAATATTTTAGATACTGTATCAGTAAGTAATGGTTTTGCTGTCGGGTATATCGCATTGTATGGGATTTTTTGACATGTATACCACACGTCGGGATTAATAGAATCGTTCTGATAATGCCAAGGCGATGAACCATATATCGCTTGGCCGTTTATCTCCAGCCAATGACCTAGCTTTAGCAATCTGTCTTGGAATATCGGAGGTATTGTGCCGTATTGCGTCGGACCAACGTTTATAAGGACGTTTCCTGGAAAGAATTACAAGAATGTTTCTCTGCGGATGTGAGTTTCTACTAACGAAATACTATATTAGTATCCCTGTCTTTAACTTAAAAAAAAAGAAATAGCAATATTTTTGTCATGTTTCGTCAAACAACTCGTTATTATAAAGCGTGTGAAAAATATCAATAAGTTTATTTTTTAAATATGGACACCCAAGGTTATCGGCGCGTTGTCCTCTTGAATGCTACACTTAAAATTGTGTTCATGACTCAATACAAGTTAAAAGCTGCCAAGATATCTGAAAACTTCTCACAAGCACTTAGTTATAGCTTTACAATGAATAAAGAATGGATCCTACGAAAAAGGATCACTGCATAACCTACAAAATGTTTTTTTTTGTTTTTTTATAAGAAAACGAAATTAAACTACCTCCGCAACTAACACTAGAGGCTACTTCGTGCAGTATTTCCTTCATAGTCAATGTGTCATTGGCATTCATCGTCTTACGAAATCCCCACGACTTTTTGTCTACTGTGAAAGCATTTTCCCACTTATGGGGTTGTAGCTTACCTAAAAACGGGAACAAACAATTATTTATTAGGTTATTAATTAGCTTTGCATCCATACAATTTAATTGACTAACTTTTGCCCGCGACTCTGTCCGCGTGATATTAAAAAAAACAAAAGTAACTAGCCTATGTGTTCTTCGAGACTACATTCTACGTCTATGCCAAATTTCATCAAGATCCGTTAAGCAGTTTAGGCTACAAACTCTAACAAACTTCCTTCCATCTAAACTTTCGCATTTATAATATTACTATGAAGTATGATATCCAAGTGTTTTTCAGACGCTAGAACTTTAAACATTACTGATTTCTTTTTGCGATCTTCTTTTAAATTCTCGTAACTTCCGTTATTAAAGTAAACTTACCAGGGTTATACCGATCCTTACAATTGTAGAAGTCTCCATGCTTACAAGAAATGCCTTTACCCCATCTGTCGTTAACTACAATCTCCTCTTTTACCGGACTATCATTGTATAACCAAGTTAGGAATTCAGTCGACCTCCAGTAAGTATCATATGCCTCCCAATCCCCATCAGCCCACAATAACGATGGCTTGTAATCAATCACCAGCTGTTTCAATTCCGGCCAAAGCTTCATATTAGAATAGTAAAGTGTTTTAAAATGATTTCTCTTATCCTCTTTAAACATAGGATTGAACCATTCGAAAAGAGAATGATATACACCAAATTTTAATCCAACTTGTTTGACAGCGTTTGATAGTTCGGCAACTACGTCCATTTTGGGACCGACAGCGCACGAGTTCCAGCTAAAAGAGCGCCGTGAGGGGAACATGCAGAAACCATCATGATGTTTAGTAGTTAATACAACATATCTGAGGAACAAATGATATTTTTTAGGTTCTCACTTTGTTTGAAATTTGATATTTCTTTATTATTTTTAATTACTAGAGGGCATGGTTGTTGACAGCGTGGGTAGTGTAGGTAGGTAGGCTAGCCCTCTTCAAAACTCCAAAAATGTTTTGACCATTTCAATGATAGCCCCCATTAGACCTAACCTAGATTATAGGCTAGCAAAGCACAAACTAAAGGGTAATTTAAAATTGTTACCTTACACCTGCTTTAACAAATAAATGAGCCCATTTGTTAGGATCAAAAAATTCCGCTTTAAACATAGGAGCAAAATCTTGGTAAGTAAAACCTGGCGCGTAGTGGTTGCTCATGAATTTCTGAATTATCCTTTCTTTTTCTGAGAGTATCAAAACAATTTAGACATCGGTTTGTTATTTTGAAACAATATTTTAGAAAAGTTTGTCTTACCGTCCCAGTTATTCCAAAACCATTCTGAAAACCCGGGTACTGAATAAATGCCCCAATGTACGAAAATACCAATTTTTGCTTCGTCGTACCATTTTGGTAATATTCTCGTGTCCAAATTTGCCCAGCATGGTTCAAATTTTTTACATTGCTTACATTTAAGGGTAATTGTATCATTGTCTACCCCGTAACTAATCCCTACTGAATACAAAATAAATATTAACAAGGAGATCATCTATTGCATAAAATTATTAAAAATCACTTTGTTTATTTGTTTTAAATTCGTCTATGTTCCGCCAATAAATAATGCAAAGAGCATACGACTGTACGTCATACTCATCGTTAGGATGCGTTCAAGAATTGACTAAAAAAATATATTTTAGTTCGGGGATAACGGCCACAGTTTTGCAAAAATAAGGTACTGTGAACTTAACCTAAAAATACCGAAAAATAAAAAGTTATTGAAAAGTATTTGTTTTTAGCAACTCTCAAAAAATATACAAACATGTTTGTTGATCTTTGATACAACAGTACAGTGCTATGGCGGGAAAAATGACAGTTTATGTTGTAGAAGGTACGAATTTACGAAATATAAATAAAATATTAATATACAGGTTTATTTCTATTTATTTTCAACATTTAAAAATGTTTCGAGATCAGTAAGTCTTATGTATAAACAAATTTAATGTTTATGCTACTGAATATAAAAAAATATCTTAAGTCTATAAAATATTTCAGAACTAATATTTAAAAAAAATGACCTTATTTAAGAATATAAAAACTATTAAGCAAAATTTGTTCCATGTTTTAAAGATTTTTTTTCATACAACAAATTCACAATGCACATATTATCTTATTACACAAGTTTTATGACTAGATTAAAGAAATCTGAGCATATTTACACATTAATACACAATAGAGAAATAGACCTGAAATATGTATAAATATGAGGACCATTCTGTATAGAAAACCAACAGAAAATGAATAAAATCAGATATTACAATATTAAATTACAAAAAATTAAATTTAAAAGCTTACAACAAATTAAAAAGTTACATTTAATTATTGAGTATTTTTTAAGACTTTAATTTAAATCTGTTCTTTCTGGCTTGAGATTTTAACTGATAACAGTGTTTTTCAAATGTTATTTGTATGCTGTTATAAATATAGAAATATAACCTTAATATTATCATTAACACTTTGATTAAAATGTTTACAAAAATACTTACATTTAAGTATATAAATAAACAATATGTTCTGTTGATATTAAAATAAGTCTTATCTCTGTTATCTGTCAGGCAAAATACAAAATTTAGCCAAACTGTACACTTTCATTAGGACCCTAATTAATTTAAATCAATGTTAACATCTTTGTTTAAATTGCAAATATTTATAAAATGTTTCACAGTAAAAATTACCAATGTACTGCAATTTTAATAATAGTAATTACATTTTATTAACAAATTTCAAGACAAAACATTGTACACTTAATTTGTAATAGCATAGCCATCATTTTTGTCCACTTCCCCGTTGGGAAGTGGAGGACACTGCTATTGGGTATCAACTTTAAAATTTGAATAATGGCAAGGCCCATTTATAATGATTTCACCGATACCAGTCGTAGGTGGTGCTGTCATTACAGGCGCTGTATACAATTTACTTGAATGAAGTGAACTTGGCTGACTAGCATGAGCAAATACAGTACAAGTAGTACTTTGTTCTACCCTCCCTTCATTCATCATACCCATTTTAACCTCAAATATAACATCTTGTATCTTTTTCTTAGCAACAAGCAGATTTTTCTCACCTTTTAATGATCTTAACTCATTAGCGATGTATTCTCCGAACACAGAAAATTCATCTCGATGTCTCGGTGATGATTGGTGTACTATTTCTGATTTCACTGGATGAAGTACCTCTGTTCTTGCAACTTTGTGAGGTGGGGATAAATTAAAAAGTTTGCAGTCTGTCAATGCCGATGTGGTGTCACTTTGACTTGATATGCTGTCTGGTAAATCCACCTGTAGTTCAAATATTAATTTGTTTTAATTGTAAGCATGATCATATTGCAATTTATCAGTTTAATAAAATTTGTATAGAAAACAATGTTTATAAGTGGGAGCTTCTTTTAGTTATGATATATTTGTTTTTAAAGTCAATGTAGCAATACTTATGAAAATAAGTAAAATAAAGTATTTTCATAGATATTTTTAATTACTTTTATTATTTATATTGTTGTTAATAAGTTGTAAAAATTGTAATATGTAGCAAATAAAGGCTTTATCTATCTATGTATCTATCAATACTTACAGATTGTAGTATTTTGTAGACTTTACTCGAATCTTTCATGAAATGAAGATATTCGTAAGCGTACCAGTTACTGACATATCTATCGTTAGGATCCTCTGCGTTAACGCGCGCTTCTTTTGCAGATTCTCTATTGTACTGAGTTCGTAAATGCTGTATCTTTTTCGTTGTATCAGGCACAGATATTCCTAATATATCAGCAATAGCACGTAATTCTTCTTTTCTTTTCTGTTTCTCTCTACGTGTGTCACATAACGAAGGGTTCCAGAGGCTTGCGTTCACTTGTAACAATTCAATTAGTTTCAAAGTTTTGTCTTTGGTCCACTCCCACTCCATCGCACGATTTATTCGATAAAGTTAACTACAAATCCTAACAAACTGTATGAACAGTTTGCGATCGATCGTGAGATCGTTTGCTAAACAGCGTTTTTGAGTCGCTGATACTGCAGTGTAGCGAGATGACGAGATGTTGCGACGCGCACATTGATTTGTTAGTTGACAGATCTAGTGTTGTCATTACTTGTTACTGAACATGTTATAAAATTATGTGCTTCTGTCAATACAGTTAAGTCCAAATTACATTTTAAAAACATCTAAACGGATAGTTTTATTACATTTGCTTTAAGATAATTTTTATTTTATTTAATGTTTTTTGTTTAGCGCCATCTATTTTTCTGCGTTTAAAAAGACTTGTATAACTGCTTGTTTTTGTATAACGGTGAGTTTCTACTATCGTGACGTCTATATATTGACAATATCGCCGCCTTTTTCGTATATTTGAAAAAAAAAAAGTAATGTTCTTTGACTTTGTATACAAGTACGCTTTAGAATTAACGGTAAAAATAAAAATTACTGAAGAAAACCTAGGTTCTAGATGGTTGTAGGTTCCATTATTATTTTACTTGCTATCCTACTCTCGATCTATAGTGTGCTCCTTTACCGTTAATAAATCTCTTACTTACTCGCTACTGTACTTGTTAAAATGTAAATTAGGCTAGAGTTTCGTTAAGTCTTTAGATGGTTGGAGCGTGTGAATTGTTATAAAGTTTTTGCCTTAGTCCAGACAAAACCAATTTCATTAATACCATCAGGCATAAAATATAAGAGGCAATATAATAGGGTGACAATTTTATTTAATAAAATAAGACAAATCTAAATCATTCTCATTTATTTACAGACTACAATGTGAGAAGTCTATCACATTATAAAACAAGTGATACTCTACAATACAATATTTACATTATGTACAAATAAGCATAAAATTCATCCGTTAATGCATTTGTCACAAACACAAGTTAATATGACAATACAGCACTAAATATTACGAGGAACCAAGTTATATAACAATAAAAGGAACACATGCAGCGTTCAGGATTACAATAAAACTTAATTAACTTAAAAACTGAGTCAAATAGTTAAAACAATCAGTTTATTTTAAACATATTGAACCGTGGATTTCCACTAGCTTAGAAAACACAAGACAAAGTATACAAATATACATGACAATGTATATTTTCAGACTTCTTGAAAAAAATATATAACAGGATTTGTACTGACATTTGAAACCCACAATTATAATTCAAACACTGTTTAAATACAAACTTCATGTTGCAGATAATATCATAAAAGTATATTAATAGACTTTGTCTACAGAATATCGCACAGGGGATACATAAATAACCTAATACTAGCAAAATAATAAAAAAAATGTAAACTTTATATAGCAAATATCAATAATGCAAATATAAACAAATAGATTCAAATTAACGAAATTGTAAAAACTTCATATTAATATACAATACAAATAAAATACAGCTTATTAAAAAAATTATAAAAACGAAAACCATGCATTTATAAATTAAATTTTCCCTAACTTAACACAAATTATCACATTACATGGTCAATCCAATTTTGCTATATAAAGTTCACATTATATAAATGTACATTAAAATTAAGTTTTCATAAATAACAACAACAAAATAATGTAAAACGAATTCATTTATATTTTATGATATTGAAATTAAAAAAGTTCATTGTTAGTCTATGGGTTTCCATTGAACAAACACAAGCTACATACATTTTCTTTAGCAAAGAAAAACAAAATGTGTTAGCACAAGTGTTGCCACAGTGGAAACTCATAGGAGTTCAGTACAATTCATTTAATCACATTCATAAAATATTCTAATAAACTAAATGAGGAATAGAGATTCTATTTTATTAATATAGTAATATGTTACAATTGTTTTATTTAGAAAAATAGATTTCATTGAACTCTATATTATTTCAATAATGGAATAGTTTGTACAATCGTAAGTTTATTTCTACCATAAAAATCAGACTCCTTAGTGTAGAGAGTATAACAATAAAAAAGATACGAAAGCAACATAGCCAGTTTTATATACATACATAGGTACATCGTATATGCACATATTTACAATATAAATCTCGCCAAGGTGACTTTGGAACAAACACTTTTGTACATTTAAAACTTTCGATGTTATTGTATTCACATACATTTTGTAGGCATTAGTAAAACAGATAAGGTTCGTTTTAGCGTCATTTTCTTCGTCTGTACTACAATTAGGTACTATTACATATGTATTACAAGTTTATAGGCATAAAAAATCTAATTTACAAACATACAGAGCTATAAAGTTAAGTGCTTACTGGAAGCTTCGTCGACCAGCCGTTATTTATTAATTTAACAAATATAATAAAGGTATCTATTCTCAACAATTGACAATAATTTGCCTATTCACATGTACTTATTGGTGGTAATTATTGCGCTTGAGGTACCTGGCGTGAGGTCACCGCTCGCCCCCCAGTTAGGCCTACACAATTAGGAATGGGGGTCACGTCGACACGTCATATAATCAAATTATAGACTAAATAAATACTAGCTACCTAAATCTGTACAAGGTCCAAAAATAGCCGAGGTTTACGTTACGTCGAGGGATTTTGTCTCGCGCGCTCTAAAGAAGCCCTTCTCTGTGCGGCACTCCCTGATGGTGACCGTCTGCAGGTTGACAGTCACGTCCGTGATGAAGATCTGGTCTGCGACTGGTGAGCGTGCCA